>NC_141029.1:26500000-26632500 GCF_052040795.2 Danio rerio | reverse complement strand
ATTTAAACTACAAAATGGTGTAGATTAGAATAGTGCTTAAGTATGCGATTTAAGAGGCACCTTCTATGTTTTGTCAGCACACTGTGTTTATCGGTAGAGCCACTCTAATCTGGACTTCACCAGCTCCTCCCTACAGCACCACGTTTATTTTCATTTTTTCTATTTTAATGCATTTGACTTTTGCACCTTTCATTAATGGCCTTGCGTCTGCATCCTTGTTGCTGTTATTATTTTGGGAGAAATGTGACAAGATGTTCCTTAACATCATACAATCACTGCTAGAAAGGCACCAGACATGCAGAATTGAATAAAAACCTGGAGAATTTCAAAAGTGGACAGTTTATCTTAGGACTGTAAATGCGTTCAAGTCTATGATAGAATAGGACAACCCAACCCAACAGCTGTTTCAATGAGCACCAGGCATGCACACGCATCTGCTCTCCAGCCTGCATCTGTAAGTGTATATTATACGAGATGCAATTCCAACGCAGTTAAAGGACTCCCTTGTGCCACATCATTGCCAATACACCACGATGATGAACAGCATTGCTCCTCGTCCTCTCATATGTCTATTTTAACAAATCTTGTTTTGTGCCAGCAGAACATTGCTCTTCATCCTCGCTCAGATCTCTTTTTTTAAGCGACACATCACCTGGCAGCAGGTGCACGATAACCTCCTTCTGCGCGAGACTTATTGGGATGCAGAGGAGGATGCAACCTTGGAATAAAATGGAAGGGAGTCTCCAAGAGAAGCAGTGACTCAGAGAAATGCAAAAGGGCAAACGGCCCAGCTGCCTTAAGGGGAGACACAGCCAAGCTGATTGTCCATTCCCACCCTCAGCGGAGGAGCAGCAGCTCTGCACACACATTATTAAGACATCCTTCAGTCACCGAGGAGGCTTTATTATTGATGGAAAGAGGAAGACCTTGGGAGATGGATGTGGCTTGTGAGTTTGTGTGTGCGTGTGTGTTAGGCAAGGTAGATTGCTAGCCACAGAGACAAAAGCTATTTCATCGTCTATACAAACAATCTGGAAAAAAGCTTGGAACGGTAAATATAAGGCAGCCCTCATGGAGAACAGGTGACTTTAGTCTTGTGTTTTCAACCAGCCTGCTTGGTTAAATGCTACTATGGGTGTTGACAGTACCTCTAATGTACAGTACTGTTCAAATATATATGCACTACTGTACCATATACAATTTTGTAACATTTAAAATGATTTTGCAAGATGTCTGTAATGCTAATCAAGGCTGCAACCATTTCATTGGAAGTATTGTGAGATATTATTTAAAGCTTTAATGAATACTGTTGTCTTATTAGTTTAACTACATTTTTATTGATGCTTTTTAATCAGATAGATACAATAATATATAGAATGAGTGAGACATCAATTGTTCCAGTTCTACAGCAGAACACAAAATAAGCTGACAATTTCTTACTCTGAATGAAACATAATACATTCAGTCAAATATACAATTCAATCATAAATTCTAGCATCAACAACAGAATTTAGAACAGAATGTAAAAAAAAAACATAAAAAAAAAACATACATAGTCACATTTCCGGGTTTCTCATTTGCGGAAGTCATCATAGTTGGGAAAACTTAAAGCGCAGTGAATAGGGGAATACAACAAATATAAATTTGTATTTACCTTCAAATTTTTAAAGATTTTATTTGCTGAAATAAAAGGAAAAACTACATGATGATGTTATAAAGATGTTCAGAAAAAGGAACAAAATTGTGTGTGACTGATGACGGCAGTCAGTGGAGAGATCAGATTTACTGTCCTGTCCCATATACATTAGAAACACCTTACACAAGTGGTAATTCGTTTTTTGTAATTTGAAGCAAAGATGATAGAATACATACATAACTACATATAAATGTTCATACCTTTTTAGAAAAACTTTAAGGATTTAAGATTATGATGACCTTTAAATGTGTTATATCAGGCTTGTGAAAAGGGTCCATAAACAATTATACAATAACTAACATGCAATACAGTTAAATATGTAAATACAGATGTAATAATACACAAAATAAAAAAATAATAGAAGAAAAGCTAATACTTTTAATATGTTTAAAATAAATGTTATGTATTCTTTTTGTGGCATTTTTTTCAGAAATCATTCTGATATTGTTTATTATCAGTATTTCAAGAGTTCACACTTGAGTTCACACTTAGCTGATGATTGATTATAAAGCGTGTCTGTCCCGGGAGAGAGCCCTGAGCTCATAAGATACTCGGGGCTCGGTAGGTAGGTCTCGAGAACTCCCCCGCTTATTACGGCTATTGGCAATTAAGACTTGCTGGTTAAGAGCTCATCAATGGTGCAGATGTGGTTCGGTCAATTCACCCAGGCTGCATGTCTTTAGCTGTTGGAGGAAATCTGAGAACCCAGGGAAAGCCCTTGCAAGCATAGTGAGAACATGTAAACTCCACACAGAAACATCCACTGGTCAAGTAAGAATTCAAGCAATTACATTCTTGCTGAGGCAACAGTGCTAACCTCTGGCCTGCCGTACGGCCATGTCAAGGAAAAGGATGGAGGAGTAGGGGTGAAAGGGGAGGTTCTTTAAGACAAAAATAACTATGGTGGGAAACTCTGATTATTTATAGTCAGGAATCATCTGGTTGGTGAATCCTTCGTTGCTAATGAAGGACCAGCAGTGGACAATTAAAAGCATGAGATCCTCTCGAAATTAGTTTATAAATAAACTTATCTAAAAATTGTTGTGCTGCTTATCATGAAAATCATGATTTTATTTGTTAATTTATGTAAATCTTGTTAGGTCAGTATGAAAAACAATAGAAGCCTATTGCAGATCTTCACAAAGATAGATGTACAGTATGTGCTGGTGTGTGCATGTGGGAGTAGTGTGTGTGTGTGTGTGTGTGTGTGTGTGTGTGTGTGTGTGTATGTGTGTGTATGTGTGTGTGTGTGTAATTTTCACAGCAGAAAATGAGGGCTTGTGCTGCATTGGAAATGAAGAACTGATTTTTCTCCTACAGTTATGAGCAAAATCACTGATCACTCAAAAGAGTCATGACCTCAAATTGTCAGGGTGTTCTTACAACTTTGATTTGTTCATCGTTGTTATGAGATTTGACTATCTAATTCTTCACTGCTCTTTATGGTACTAATGAAGGACTGAGCAAGGTAAGATATTATAATTCATTCATTCATTCATTTTCTTTTCGGCTTAGTCCCTTTATCAATCTGGGGTCACCACAGTGGAATGAACCGCCAACTTATCCAGCCAATTTTACATAGCAGATGCCCTTCCAGCTGCAACCCATCTCTGGAAAAATAAGATATCATGATTTATATTATAATTTATATAAGTATAATATAATAATCTGAAACATTAGATATTGGTAAAGATGTCAGTATAGTAGATTTAATCACCCATTTAAAAATAAAAACATCTTAATAATAATTTAGTTAAATTCATTAAAGGCTGTTGGTATTGTAGTTTTTAAATGCTAGTCCTCAACAGCTAGGCACAGGACGATATAATATTTTGACAGTGTAATAACCTGGGATAAAAATATCACTGCTTCACTGTATTGTGATTACTGCTCAAAAATGTGTTCTTTTTGAGAAACATTTCAAATATTTTGAAGCAGTGAACATGCCAGGCTGAATAATTAAAAGGAATCTTTGACTTCTGCTAGTTTCAGAAACCCAGATTTCCTTGAAATGTATAATGGCATCTTTGGATATTTTCTGCTGGAGATACTGTTGTCCTAAAAAACAAAAATGTAAATATTTTTTTTACATATACCTAAAGAATGGTATAGCAAAACGTTTTGGCAGTTTTAAAACCTTGACTTTTTTAAACTGCAGTATACCTTGAAAACCCCATGCCTAATAGCAGATAAATATTTTCACTAACATACAAAAAAAAGTCTATTTCATTCAACTTTTTGGCTGATGAAAGATTGTAAGTACAGCTATGGGTACCACAGAAGTGTTGAATGACTTGCTGTTAACAGGTTTTGGGTATTAGACAGCTTTGCTGGCTGGTTGTTCACATACCAGACAAAATGGATGTCTCCTGACATGACATGACATCCAGGCCTGGATATCTGTTGTGGGCAGATATCATATCTTTCCGCTGCCCGTTTTAAAACCATGCTTTGCATTTATATTAGACATTTATTAAACCCTTCCAGTTCTACTTGACCTGCTCTGAGCAGGATTCAGTGGGATGGCTATTTTGGCATGGATGGCGAGCACACTGGCAATGTAACCTCTAACATCAGTTGCCACAGTAGTTCGCCTCTCGAGAGTCAGGATTACTTGCACATCCCCTTCTAGCTGCCTTCAATACACTTCCCACCTAAGTTCTATTTCCATCCGGGTCACGGCACCAGTATAACCTCTCTGGTTTCTACTGACCCACTTCAAGCAGGATTCGACCTGGCAATTCCAGCATGGGAGGCAGACACGTTAACTTGGATATTAAAGACTGCAGCTTCCAACATCAGTCTCTAGGGCATCTCTTACTCGCACAACTCCTACTGTAGCTGTACTCCATTGCATATATCAGGCAACATTCCCATTATAAATGTGAAAAATTAAACTTGCTTTCACTTGTGTTGTGAATTTGCAGTGAGATACATTTCAGAATAACAAAACACGACTTCTTTATGGAAGTATTTTACTCAAATCATGTAGCATTAGGGTAAAATTAACAATATGTTGGAAACGTTTTGTGTTGTTTGTGCTGTTGAAACCTAAGTTTCTTCCACTTAGGTTGGCTGCACATGATCATTAGGAGCTTTAAAAAGCTTGGTTGATAAAAATCCATTACACAGCGTGTTGAGGAGCAGGGAATAGCAGAAATCATTACTGAGAAGCTAACAGTGTGTGGTTTGAAAACCCATGATATTACAGGCTAAAACTAAGTGTGAAAAAGCGTACATCCTAGGTGGTATAATCACAGCTCTTCTAACCTTGGCAGGGTCTGTTATAACAAAAAAAAAAAAAAGTAACTTGAGTCAAGGCAGATATACAAAAACAACAATAAGTTATTATTATTTCCCCCCTGATCCTTGTAATCCTGCTATTTTATTGTTGATGCCGGAGTCAAACCAGCTAATTTATTTTTGGCATGATGAGACGGAAAGAATAAAAGAACACAATGCGAGCCGTGAAATGGAGCTGAGCACATTTATTCAGGCTGATGTGAATCAAGAGTGAAATAGCCTTTATTGCAAGGCTTTTCATGTAATCCAATAATTGGTTGCATCAGAAGTCATTTTTAAACTGCTGTAAGAATGAATGAATGTGAAATAGAAGCTGTGAAATCATCTGAGAACCGTTTGCTTATCATTTCTCTGTTGTGAGTGTTTTTTTTTTTTTTTTTTTACCTGTGAAGCTAAGAATGTATTTAAGAAATACTTAATTTATGCACTGTTCAAGATTCAATGGAATGCTGACACGTGATTATAATTAGAAACTGAAAACATAAACTCTAGGATGTAAATAAACTTCATATATATATGTGTGTGTGTGTATATATATGTGTGTGTTTGCACACACATATACATACATACATATATGTATATATTAGGGATGTAACGGTATCAGAATTTCACGGTACGGTAATACCTCGGTATGAATGTCACGGTACGGTATTTATTGAATCATTTACAGGAAAAAACAAAACTTATGAAAATACTCCAAAAAAGTGCCAAAAGTGTCAATGACATACAAATTAGCCATCTATCTGTAAGCTTTGAAACAGGAACTTCAATTTTAATAACAAAAAAAATATTAAACCATGTAAAAAATAAAGTTTCAATTTAGTATTGTTGAAAACTCATCACATTCAACATTTAATCACACTCAGCCCATCTACCCAGATGAGAGCTCTGCTAGTCGGACTTCTCATCAAGCATCTCCCGCTGGATCTAATCTCACTATATTTATTAAACGGGATATTTCATTTATCTTGTTGTCTTTATCTAACGACATATTCCCTGACTTTGGTCATTGGAATCTATTACTTGTTCTCAGGTAACGTGTTTTTGCTGAGCGCAAAGATAAGTTAATGATTAATGTAAGCACGTACATTCTGTATATTGACTGATCGCTTGCCTTTATTTCCTATAATGTATAAACTTATTGTATGTTATACTTTTAAAATGGCCATTATCGATTCTTAAAACTGATACTCAGCAAAAGAGAGGCTGTGTTTCGTATTTTCACTGAAATTGAAAGGAGGCAGTTGTTATCGGCTCCGTTTTGTTATAAATATCCACACAGTGAAGATGACGCTCATATATGCAGCACGACGCCTCAACATGTCTGCTGTCTAAGTTGCTAATATTAAAATGAAAATAGGCAGTTCCTTAAATCATGTTTACATTGTATTGTTGACAAAGTGAAACAACGAAGCCAGGGTGATGTGAATGAAGTTATAAAGTACACTGTTCCCTTTGAAGATTTACCCGTGTCCTCGGTATAATCTGCTTTTCCATATCAAACTGAGAAGAAGAGACTGCAGCCTTGATCAAACTTGCGAAGTCTGAACTTACACGGAGAGAATGCAGGACTGAACTGTGCTAGTCTGTGTTAGTCTACTTAATATTCAGGAAAAGCCCCAATCAGAGAGGCGAATATCTGCAGCCCCGCCTCCGTTTTCAGATGTCTCCGTTTTCCATCATCCACACTGAGACGGAGCTGCAGCGTTTCAGAATGAAAACGGCCTCTCCAGCCGTGAAACCGTAAGTTTTACTGTATAGCAAAACTTATGCGTTTTCAAACTAAAACGCATTAGTGTAAACAGGGCCTTAGAGTTTTCCAGCTCTTTTCATCCCCGCTTCTAGCAGCACACTCCATTTCCGCATTACTGGATCTGTAGCGACAACAGACCGCAAGGGATGATGGTCAAGCATGGGCTGATGGCAATTGTAGTTTTCGCTACCTCCCGTTCGCTTCATTCGCCTGAGCAAATTTTCTCAGAAGACCTATAGTTTTACCGAGTCATGCGACTTCGGTAATATCGAAAATAATTAATATTGCGGTATGATGGTATTTACAATACCGATACATCCCTAGTATATATATATATATATATATATATATATATATATATATATATATATATATATATATATATATATATATATATATATATATATATATATATATATATGTATGTATGTATGTATATATGTATGTATGTATGTATATATATATATATATATATATATATATATATATATATATATATATATATGTATATATATATATATATATATATATATATATATATATATATATATATATATATATATATATATATATATGTATATATATATATATATATATATATATATATATATATATATATATATATATGTATGTATGTATGTATATATGGGCGACTGGTCTGACTGATTGTATTCTTGCTCATACTATACTATATAGTTTGCAAACATCACTTTAGACAAACTATTCTGTTCGAGAATGAAGCGCGGCTGGAGGCCTGGAAGCACGTGACTTTAGGAGGAAGCTTGATTTAAATTAGCTAAACTGCGACATGGTCATCTTGCGGAAAAATTACCACCAATCCAACAGGTAATTTTTTTCCCTCTGTTGGTAAAGCGCTGTCACAAATATTTTCCTCCATATCCCATAATGCACAGCGCATCAGCCTACGGCAGCTGGATTAGACCAAAAGGCACAGTACTTTTTGCGGTTGGGTCTGTTTTAGTTGGCATCATATTCTTACCACAAACTAACCGGTCCAGGGTTTGTTTGAAACCCTATCGAGACAACCTTTTCAAGCAGGTCTCGGTATGCTTTTTTTTTGGTCTGCTTTTGGTGTGCACTCAAGTATGATTGCTGCATTCACACCTGCCCTAAAGAAGCGCACCAAGAGGGAAAACAAACTCTAGTGCGATTCAACCGAACTAAATAAGGCAGGTGTGTAAGCACCCTAAGACTTCATATTACACACTCACCGGTCACTTTTTTAGGTACATCTCTCTAACTGCTTGTAATGCAAATTTTAAATCAGCCAACAACATTGCAGCAGCTCAATGCATTTAGGCAAATTGACATGGTTAAGATGATCTGCTGCAGTTCAAAAAGAGCATCAGAATGGGGAGGAAAGGGGATTTAAGTACTTTAAACATGGCATAGTAGTTGGTGCCAGACGGGCTGGTCTGAGTATTTCAGAAACTGCTGATCTACTAGGATTTTCACGCACAACCATATTTAGGGTTTACAGTGAATGGTCAGAAAAAGAGAAAATATCCAGTGAGCTGCACTTCTGTTGGTGTAAATATCTTGTTGATGTCAGAGGAGAATGGTCAGACTGTTTCGAGCTGATAGAAAGGCAATAGTAACCCAAATAACCACTCGTTATATCTGAGGTATGCTATGAACAGGAAACTGAGGCTACAATTCGAACAGGCTCAACAAAATTGGACAATAGAAAATTGGAAAAATGTTGACTGGTCTGATGAGTCTCAATTCTGATGGTAGGGTCAGAATTTGGCATTAACAACATGAAAGTATGGATCCATCCTGCCTTGTATCAATGGTTCAGGCTGACGGTGGTGCTGTAATGGTGTGGGGGATATTTTCTGGACACACTTTAGTACCAATTGAGCATCGTCCCAAGTCCCCGAGTATTGCTGCTGACCACATCCATCCCTTTATGACCACAGTATACCCATCTTCTGACGGCTACTTCCAGCAGGATAACACTCTGTCATGGAGTCCAAATGATCTCAGACTGTTATTTTGAACATGCCAATGAGTTCACTGCACTCAAATGGCCTCCACAGTCACCAGATCTCAAACCAATATAGTGTCTTTAGGAATGAGGTGGAACAGGAGATTTGCATCATGGATGTGCAGCCGACAAATCGATAGCAACTGCGTGATGCTGTCATGTCAATATAGACTCAAAATCTCAGAGGAATATTTCCAGTACCTTGTTGAATCTATGCCCTGAAGGATTAAGGCAGTTCTGAAGGCAAAAAGGGGTCCAACCCAGTACTAGTAAGGCGAACCTAATAAAGTGGCCGGTGAGTGTAATTCCCTGTGATGCAAGGGAGCAACCACACCGTATATCAAGCACTAGAAAAAGATCAAGAGTTAAACTATACAATGACCTTTACGATTTATTTGTGATCAATCAAGTATCATGCTGATAGTTCATTCTGTCATTGTTTGTTCAATAGCATTAGCTTGAGGGATGGAGAGCATTTGTTCATCCTGCAGAAGGTCTGCTCATGGTGATAAATAAAAGGAATAAGAGTCTGTTACAGGGGACAGTTTTTTCAACCGGTGTATCATTTGTCCTCTCTGCATGCTGGATGTCAGATTCCCTGAGGACCCAGACGACATCCAGAATTATAGACACAAACACTGCCACCTCTGAGACTTGTCTGTTTGTAAACCTTATTCATTAGAAAATCATTCAAAATGTGGTGATCTCAAAAATGTGGAATGTGTCAGTAGTTCAATAATAAAAAAAAAAATTGTCCTCTTTCAATTATAAAAAAATATATAATAATATGATCAATATAGTCAAATTGAGCTGTTTAATTTACAATGTTATTAAAAAATATATTTGATTATTTTTATATATTAACACATTTTATTTATTTTAAGAATCAAGGTTTCTGGTGATCTGCGTTAAACAGGTTCTATTTTTTGGTATTAAAGGCCACCTATTTTATTCCTTTTTCAAGATTTAAGATACGCCATTTGTGTCCCCAGAATGTGTCTGTAAAGTTTTAACCCAAAACACCCTTCACATTACTTATTATACCTTTCAGAATATTATAAATTTCTGCTCTGAACATCATGTAGCAGTTTTGTTGCCTGTACCTTTAATGCTAGTTCTCCCTGCCCACCGTTCACATGTGCCTGTCAGTGTGTGCCTCAATCTCCAGCTGCATCAGATAAACAGCACAGTGACAGACATGAAGGAAGCAGATCCCATGTAATGTTTGTGAATACTACAGTAAGAACTCCCCATACTTGATTATTTGATGTATTTGTTGTGGAGTTGCAATTATGAGTCACACACAATGTTGTTATAAAGTTCACACATGGACACACACACACACACACACACACACACACACACACACACACACACATAAGGTGTATGTGAAAGGATACACCTTAATATACACTGCTGTTTGGATATCTGTTATGTTAATGTACACAATAAACCTGATTTAGGCCCAATTACAATTCTTTTTTTGTACCCCTACCCCTTCCCCTTCAAAATTTACCACTAAGAAATGGGACACCACTACAGTACCTGCACACGTCAGCATTTGTCATCGTGAGCTCTTGCTTCAAATGAGATCAGATGATCGCGACTGCTGTAGTTATTCCAGTTAATTTTTATTTATTTTTTGGTATTTATCTTTTGAAAATCACCGATGGCAACGATATCATGTTATCATAACGATATAATGTGGCAATAAGATCGTAACTGTACTGTTAATTTACACTCTGGCCATATTCATCAATTTAAACACCAGAAAACAACACTGGCATTATACCAGACACCGTAAAAAGGTCATTCCCAGTCACTAGATGCTTCCGACAAGGTATTTGAGTGTTATCGAGACAGGATGTTTTTGGACTACTATACAGGAGTTATTATTAGGGATTGTAGATAAGTTAGCGAAATTTAGAGGTTTTTATTTTAATGTTGTTATTTTTTTTAAGCATGACGGTAAAACACGAATGTAATTAATGTATCTACTAAGTTCCGGGTGCAGCTATGCTGTCGTTCTGGCTGGTGTATTCTGGGAAATGGTCTTATCTCTTGATTTCGAGTGTGGTCCTGAAAAATCTCTCTTTCGAGGGGTATCTAGCCTCTCCCCTTAGCCCTACCCCTTTAAGCTAAAGAGAATTGGAAGATGGGCTAAGGAGTAAAATTGAGACTGGGCCTAAAAGTCCACAAAACCAGGATTGAATCGTCATCAATTGTACTGACATGCGGCTGTGGTGATAAAGTAAAGAAAGGTGTTAAACTTGTAAAACTCATTCTTAATCACATTTGATGATGACTGATGATCACAGAGAGCTGAACAGATCTTTAAATTCCAGTTAGTTTTTGCACATCTTGTCTTGTTGATATGAATATATGCGTTACTACAGAGACATGTTAACAAACGGCTGTCAATCAATTCAGTGGGTGGGGAAACCGCATTCCTGTGTCACGTTGTGGTGGGCCTCAAAATGGGAGAAATTTGGATCCTATTTTAAAGTCAGGGAATTAAAAAAAGAGACTTATTGTGTTTATATCACCCCAATATGAGTGTGGACACATTATACCTCCACACAGTTCTGTCCAGACAGCTTCCAAAAGATGATTTTCATCATACTGTAGGTGCCCTTTAAACAACTGGACAGCAGATATTACCGTGAACATGAGCCAGTCCATCAAAAAATCCAGCCATTAGCCTATTTTATATATGAGATAGAGAAGAGATATAGCATTAAATCAGAGACACATACAGGGAAAACTAGAACTAGTTCTGCTCAAAATATATTACACCTGAGATATCCTGTCTAAAATGAGATTGAACTTAAAATGCAGGCCTTCTCTGAAAACAGAATCCACTATGACCAGATATTGACCTTTAAAAATGAAAGCCCAGGGCCAATCTTGAGAGGAGGCTGGAATTCAGATTCGACCATTTGAAGAGCAGTGAGCGAATAATGATGACTGTGACATTCAGACCCGCATGGGACTCATTGTGAAGGACATGACAGGGAAAAGAAATAAGAAAAAAAGATACTGCAGGGAAGATCAGGGCTGGTTTCAGAAATGGCCAACAGCAACTGCTGCTCCTGCAGACTCTTCATGACTTTGACCTATGTCTTGAAATCACCTCAAATTACAAGGCCAGACAAATGCCAGGTTTAACACTGCAAAGTGAGAGTTTAGCAGAATAACTAATTAATATTAAGTCTTACTCTGAACAAAGTGAAGCCGATTAAAAATTAAAAACTTTAAGATGATGAACCACTTGTTGAAATGATGTTTTACTGCCAAAAGCATTTGTTAGTGAATCACATATGTTTATGCGCTTCTAATTGCCATTCTTAACCTTGTGATTAACTCATTAATGAAGCAATGGGAGAGTTTATTTTTCCTTTAATGGCTTTTTGGCGATAAATAAAATAAACCAATAAATACTGTGGCCAGACCTTTTAAAGCAGAAAAAAAACTTTTCTCCTGTAGAAGGGTTCACTTAGTGTAAAATTATTTATTTTTTTTCTTCCCACTTTCCTCGCAACAAATATTTTTTTTGGCTCCTAAGTGCCGATGGCTCTGTAAGTGCTGTAATTGTTGTGCTGTAATTTTGCTGTCAGAACTCAAATCTGTGAGGATTTTTATAGTCATTTTTAAACAGCGCAGTGCAGGCACTGAATTAATTTCTTTCACAATCTGGGCAGAAGTGCTATTATACATTAATTTTTATTTATTTACTTCATTTATTATTTATTCAAAATGGCAGTTATTTATTCATGCTTGTCGACCCCTGTGCCCATCCCCTCAAAATTAGAAAATGCATAAATACACAGCAGTTGGAATTAAATAGTTGTTAATTTAGTTAAATTATTTGAACGACATAATAGGATATTGGAAGAGAAGGCTTGGTGATTTCATCTGCAAGAATTTTCAAACAGCATTATACCAAAGACATTCTGCTCATTCAGTTTCTTGAAATGAAAGTGCCACTTCTTTTGCAAAGTATATTATGCATACTCTACATTTGGGTATTTATATATCATTCTATTGTTCAAACATTTGGGGCAGGTACGATTTTAAGATTTTAAACATTTTTTGTCTTTACAGACAATTTACAAATGGAGGAATGGAACTTGTAATTTGAATGACAGCTACACTCTTTGTAAGAAACAGGGCAAATATAAAAGTGTTAGAAGTTCCAGTGTATGAGCATCTAGGCCATGTCAGCGCAGAAGGACTCCACACTTGACCAGTGAGAATTAAACTGAGGGAGAACACCATCAATGAAAAATGTTGGTCAGTTGCACTGTTTTCTTGGCCTGATTAATTATGGAACGTCGTCCTAGCTTGCAACACGTCTGAGACCTTTGATTCAGCAGCAGAAAAATAGAAGATAAAATGGGTTACTTTCATGTCAGGTTTCTATGTATGCAATTAAATTCCACTTTTTCATTCAGTTAAAATGACAGTTTACCCCAAAATGAAAATGACCTCATCATTTGCTTTCCCTCGTGTGGATTTTTAAACCTTTACAGGTTTATGTTGAACACAAAAAGGTTCCCTGTAACCAGATTTTGTTTATTTATATATATATTTTTTTTATGTTCAACAAAAGAAGGAAACTCAAATTGGTTTTAAAGAGCCCCTATTATGGGTTTTTGAAATTGACCTTCCATGCAGTATGTAACACAGCTCAGCTCTAAGTGAAGTAAGCATCCAGCTAAGGCTTAAATCTGAAAGTGCACCGTGTTTAAAACTATTGGTCCATCTATAAAATAGTTGACTCATAGTGGTTCAAATAAATCGCTGCTGTAACAAGTCTTTAGTCGTGGCGGCATGACGTTGATACAGAATTCAAGCCCTGCCCATTTGCTGAAGTTGCAAACCTAGGAAAATTGAAAACCCAGACTCCGCCCACAAACACTATAGAAAGAAAAAGAGAAAGACAAACATTGTAGCAGATCCTGGTTGAATTATGCCGAAGACGAAGACGCTGTGCTCTCAAGTGTGAGGGAAAGTTTTAGAAAATAGAAAATTTTCCCCACCCAAAGATGAGGCTGTATAGATTCAGTGGTTGAAGTTTACACAGCCTTGTGCTGTGTTCCCATCATTTTTCTGATGAATGCTTCAGCAAAAGATTTATCTGCTGTTGGTTAAAGGAAGCATCAGAAAACACTATTGATGTATGGAACTTTGTCAGAGCTTTACAGGAACTTTACAGTTGACAGTTCATGAATCAGTTTCTTTCTCCATTTTAGTGTAAGTAAGTGCGATTAAAATGGTTGCCTTTGTTTTCTCTAGCTTGCAAATTATTTATTTAATTGTGTTTTGTTACTTGTACTGAGTCTTACCTTTTTATGTTCTCATATCGCATCTAAAGCCACTTTGAAAACGCAATGTGTGCCAATTTGTTTACAGATTTAAATGTGTTTGTGAGCTCAAGATCAACTGTGGTTTGATGTTGCTATGGCCAACGTCAGCTGTTCCTGCACACGTGCAGCAGTCAAGTTTTAAAAAAAGTTCAGCTTTTGCCACTCTGTGGATTAATACTGAATGTGTGTCACAGTTTTCACTTCTGGAAAAGAATAGAGCAATATGCTGGTGTTAAACTGCCTTGCTTTAATGCACTCTTGCATTGGGCTCACACATATACTGTACACTCTGACTTCTTGCTGATTAGCCATGCTGGGTATTTCTCTATGTCTCGCACTAAACCCAGTCGGCCAATCACATCAGACTGGGTCATCTGACCAACCAGCACAGATTAGCATCACGCCAAGGAGGGGTTTGGGAACAAATTAATCACTGAACGAATCATATGGGACTTGCATGCATATCAGCCTGTTGTCGGAGACCCCAAAATATAACCTTTTTGAATGCATAATAGGGGCTCTTTTTTCTTTTGGCGGAACGATCACTTTAAGTGGTTACATTTTATGCTTTTATTTTGTTCATAATTTTAGTTTATTTTTCATCTTACTCTGATTTTTAATGTTTGTTTATAATTTTGGCTATTGTTTACAAGAAGCAATTTTTAGCTGTATAGTCTTTTTTTGCCAGACTTCAGGAGTTTTCATTTGTGCCATTCCACAGTCCTAAACAATTGACTGTATCTATAAAGCTATAAATCCATGGTTCCAGGAGCACTTCAGGTGAACAGACGGGATAACAAGCATTTGTGGTAAGATGTGGTGAGTCTAACTGCTGCACTTCAGTTCTCACACATCCACAGCAGTTTGATTCTGACCCCAAGAGAGAAAGCAAGGCCAAGAAGCAGAAAAGAGAGTTACTTACTCAGTGGACAGCCATTACAGCAACAATGCAGTCAATTGGGATCTAAATGGGAGTTTCATTTACCAGCACCATTGACTTTGTGCTGATTGTAAAGCCATTTGTTTAGATGTGTTTGTGAGAACCATGATTTTCAGTAGTTCACTAAGCCATTACACTGCAATAGGAAAAAAGAAGCTATTTTATCTGAGAATGAAATGGAAGGTGCTAGTTAAGCCTGGCTTTTGAACGGTAATACATATTATGTCCTATGATTGTCAACTTGCCTGACTTTGACGATTATTCAGTTAATTATGTATTTTAATGTAAATACTTGAGCATTTATATGGTGCCTGTAACTTTTTCAGTGGGTTGCATGTGTGTATTGTCTTAAAGCACCTTCATATTACTGCTGTCTCTGCTTTTAATTTTAATCAAACAAATGTTAATGAAATGACTGAATAACTGTAACATCAATAGTGATTCAACTTTATTAATATATACCGGGAGGTTTAGTAGTGTTCTATTTAATTCTATTTTTCAGTTTCTGTGTCTGAAAAATAGTGTTGGAGGAAAACCTGAAATGCACTGTTTATTTTATTAGTACCTTTGTTTTTGTTTTTTGCTTGTTGTTGGATTTTGTCTTGTTTTTTGATTTGACAGTGGCCTGTTTTGTTTTTTCTTAATTTTTTTTTATTGAGCATATAGACTAAACCAGACTGACATTGCGACCTAAAAATTGTGATACAAACCGAACCACAAATAATCTATACATTTGTACCATGAGTGGAAATACAGCTGTACCCCCCCACTTAAAATACAAATGAAATGAAAATGAGCCACATGATTTTTTTTAAACTCATGTTGCTAGTTTTGTGGTGAATAATTCAACTGTGCATGTCATTAAGAGCTTGCCCTTGTAATTTAAAATTAAAATCTGAAAATGCACTTCCTGTTTGCTTTCAGTTAAATTTTCAGATTACGTCTGTCTGAGGTATAGGGTGTGGCTAGCATATAACCACACCCACCAACTGTCAGTAAGGAGGAGGTGTCTGTTAGGTTGTAATAACTCACTTGAAACCCTTTTTCTGATCTTTTTGAATGAGATGCGTACTTTACTACATCCAATCAGCTCTCAGTAAAAAGCAAACCACACCCCCCTGTTTTCTCATTTAATATTTTTCTTTTCCTTTTCTCTAGGTGTCACGATATGAAAAAAAGGTCACAGCTTCCAGTTCAGGCAGAATTTAAGTTGATTTTCAGTTGAGAACATATACAGTATAATCAATTTATAATATATATATATATATATATATATATATATATATATATATATATATATATATATATATATATATATATATATATATATATATATATATATTCCCCAATCTCTATTTAACGGAGAGAAGATTTTCTCAACAGATTTATAAACATAATAGGTTTAATAACTATTTTTAATAACTGAATTATTTTATATTTACTATGATGACAGTAAATAATATTTTAGTAGATATTTTTCAAGACACTTCTTAAAGTGACATTTAAAGGCTTAACTAGGTTAATTAGGTTAACTAGGCAGGTTAGGGTAATTAGGCAAGTTATTGTATAATGATGGTTTGTTCTGTAGACTATCGGAAAAAATATATATAGCTTAAAGGGGCTAATAATTTAATAAAAATTAATAAAAATGTTTTTTTTTATAAAAACTGCATTTATTCTAGCTAAAATAAAACAAATAAGACTTTCTCCAGAAGAAAAAAAAAAATATTATGAGACTTACTGTGAAAATGTCCTTGCTCTGTTAAACATTTGGAAATAATAATAAAATAAATAAATAAACATATATTACTGATGTTTGGTTGTTTTGCACATTCACTGTTAACAATTTTCTTTAGAATCTACTGTATCTTACTAGCAGCAGTTCACCAGTAACTTCAAGTCAAATACAGCAAAAATACAGTATATATGTATTTACAGCACCATTTATCTTGCAGTACAGTATATGTATTCACAGAATTTTATCTGTATCATTAATGTAAAATATACCCTAATGTTCACCGTGCAACTTTAAAATACAAAAGCATACTGCACAACTGTCCTACAGTAAAATGCAGTTCATATTACAGTTAAATAAAGTGCTATTTACAAAAATCATTAACAGTGCTAGTGTTTCAAAGTAGATTACAGCTCATGCCTGACAGTAGATATCTGCTGTGTGAGCCGCTCTGTGAAACAGACAATCAGAGCAGAGCTTTTAATATTCATGACCCTTCCAAAAACAGACCGTTTTATTCTAGAGATAAATCGTAGGGTTGCAAATGGACATGTAAAACCGTTTCTGGAGAATTGTTCCACTTATATATGACACATAACATATACAGTACAGTGCTCAGCATATATAAGTACCCCCCTCACAAATCTCTCTTTTAAACTCATATTTTTAATAGGAAGCTATACAATATTATAGTTGTGCAAATACATTAGATTAGTCAGTACTGAAGTCAAATATGGAGCTTATCTGTTATCATTTAATTGTATTATCTTTCAATTGCTAAATATGTTCGGTAACTAAAATGTTATTTTAATAAATAAATCTGTTGAAGTCAGAATTATTAGCCCGCCTTTGATTTATTTTTTCTTTTTAAAATATTTTCCAAATTATGTTTAATAGAGCAAGGAAATTTTCACAGTATGTCTGATAATTTTTTTTATTCTGGAGAAACTTTATTTGTTTTATTTTGGCTAGAATCAATTTTTTAAATACCGTTTTAAGGTCAAAATTATTAGCCAATATATAGTAAATTATTATTTACTGTCATCATGGTAAAGAAAAATAAATCAGTTATTACTAATGAGTTCTTAAAGCTATTATGTTTAGAAATGTGTTAAAAAAAAAAAAAAAAAAAAATATATATATATATATATATATATATATATAAATAAATAAACGGGGGCTAATAATTTAGGGGAGCTATAATTCTGACTTCAACTGTATCCGTTTAATAAATCTGTTTTGTTTAAATGCAACAAAATACATTGCCTATATTCACTGAGAAATGGATAAAATATTCATTTTTAAAATGAGTTGTACTCAATTTTGCTGAGCACTATATCTAGATATCAGATAATATTTCACACATTGTATCAAATCATTCTATGGAACCTTTAAATGTACTGTATGTTATAACAAAATCCTGATGTTCCTTGTCCACTTTTACCAAAGTAATGTTTTTTGCCAATAATAACACAATGTCTATTTCACTATACATGCCTAAATATAAAAATATAATTCTACATGTATTTTTCAATTGACGTTCAGAACCAAAGATGCGGTACAATATTTTTTGAAGCCTGCTCTGTGAAAAACATTAATCAAGGAATGTGATGTGGGTTTTATTTAGCAACTGCACTCAGCCATGTGCGATCTGACAGCATGAACCGCAGCAGTGTCCGGTACGGCTGCCTCAGGTGTCTGCTTCAGGAAATACACGCTCCACAGAGGGATGTAAAGGGAAGAGAAGGGTGTTCAGACAGGGGACTCTAATTAGGGAGTGTGAAGAGGCAGAGCAGAGAGTCTGAGGCCTGACAGCATGTATGGGCCCCATGTTTTTAATGGCCATCATTTGCCTGACAGCAAGTCAGACTCTTTCACTCTTGTCCTCTCCCACCATTTCAAGTAAAAATGAAATTTTGTTTCCCTAGTCCTCTTTTCTCCCAGTCTTACCTTGTTCTGTGTTTTGGTTTATCCTTTTAATATTAAATACAGTGCTGTAAAAAGTAAGCACACCACATGGGATTGCAGTGTTTGTTTTTTAAAGATAGTGAATTGTCTCAGAGTTTTGAGTAATGATAAAATGTAGGCATCACGGTGGTGCAATGGGAAGCAAGATCTTCTCACAGCAAAAAGGTTGCTGGTTGGAGCTTGGCTGGGTTAATTGGCATTTCTGTATGGAGATTGCATGTTCTCCCGTGTTTGCATGGGTTTCCTCCAAGTACTCCGGTTTCCCCCACAAATCTGAAGACTTATCCATACTGTATGAATGAGTGTGTATGAATGTTTCCCAATGATGGGTTGCAGCATCCGCTGAGTAAAACACATGCTGGATAAGTTGGCAGTTCATTCCGCTCTGGCAATCCCCAGATTATAAAGGGACTATGCGGAAAAGAAAATGAATAAATGAATGAATGATAAAATGAAGTTACTAAGTTCAAGAAAACAGCTGTAGATGCAAGAAACACCAAAGAAACAATCATTATTTTCTCAGCACCTGTTCACACCTGATATTCGAACTTTAAATAAAAGAGCAAAACAAATTCACATCTTGCTTTAACCTCTTCTGTGATCCAAAGATGTCAATAAAAACCTTAAGTGTTCACTCTTATATTTGAATATGTATCTATGGTTTTGTGAAGATCCTGTAACATGGAATAATAAATGATAATAAAACACAGAAAACATCACAAGAAAAAGGGCAGGTCTGTTAGATTTAAAGCTGCACAGATCAATTTTGACATGCCAAATTTAAATATAATTCTTGACCTATGTGTTCTGTTGTAATATCAGTTTCTACTACTGTAGATAACTTAGGATCCAGTACTTGCTTTAAATTAGGGATGTCCCAATTTTTTATTATTATTATTTTTTTGGTCCTCGAGTCCAAATCAGAGTCATTTGATTAAAAAAAAAAAAGAAATTGATTAAAAAAAAATTATTTTAAGATTCAACAACTCTGTTTACAAACAGATCACTTTTGGACTTTAGTGCAACAGTAAATATAAGAAAAACTAATATAAAAACAAATAGCACCTCAACTTAAAATACCCAGCAGGCATTCCCAAGTTGACATATCTCTCAGTTTGGTATATGGCAATGTTGTCATCAACTTTATAATACCTCCGGACTGCAGACATACTCGTGTTTTCTGATTCAAGCTGCTTCCATGTTCAACTTTGATGACATTTAAGCCAATAGCGTCTCTGCAACAAGGTGATGTCAATCCGCATGTGTTGCTGTTTCTGTTTGGGGACGATATGGCCATCTGAAAATTTTGTATATCGCCCAACACTAATAACAGTAAATAATACCTCTATACAGCTTAAAGTGACATTTAAAGCCCTAACTAGGTTAATTAGGTTAACTAGGCAGGTTAGGGTAATTAGGCAAGTTATTGTATAATGATAGTTTGTTCTGTAGACTATCGAAAAAAAATAGTTAAAAGCTAATAATTTTGTCCTTAAAATGGTGTTTGAAAAATTTAAATATTTTATTCTAGCCAAAATGAAACAAATAAGACTTTCTCCAGAAGGAAAAAAAAAAAATATATATTATCAGTCATACTGTGAAAATTTTCTTGCTCTTTTAACAACATCATTTGGGAATATAAAAAAAAAAAAATCAAAGGGGAGTAATAATTCTGACTTCAACTGCATATAATCAAGTCCTGTTTGAGAGGTAACATCCAATTTCGATTGATTCTGAAACTGCGTGGTCGGGCTCGATTTCCGATCACGTGGTCAGAACTGAACATCTCTACTTTAAATACAATTTACTGTACTGTAGAAATTTGGTTGTGTGTTTCTACATCTTTTAATCCCCCAGAACATCAACATCAACATCATGTATAAAATATAAAAAGGTAAGAAAAAAGAGGATTCCACTTGTGATCAAGGAGATGCATTTATTGATAATATCTATGTGTTTAGAGTGTACAGCCTTGCTCAGTGTTTTAGATACATATTATACAAAGACATTTAAAAAGTACATCTCTATCTTTGATCACCCGTTTAGAAATTTAATGTTAAATTACATTGTTAAATTGAACAATATAAAATAGTAATATATTTGTGAGGTATTTACTGTAATGCAGCACTATATCATAACATTATTTTCATTAAGGAATGTGTCAACATTAATATGATTCAGTGACCATGAGTATTTTTTATTCTACTCACTATTCCGCATTATGCTAAGCTACTGTTTTTTTTTTTACATTTCAATATTGCTGCTTTTCTGTCTGTTCTGGTATTACATCCCTTCAATTGAGGCAAACTATCATATCTACGGAAATCCATTATGAACTACAGTTTACAGGAGTCTTTTACTGCATTGTCAGCAGAAATGAGCATTTGCTGAAGGGCCTCATTTCCCAAAATCATGCAGGGCTGGAAAGTCCCACCGTAAATATTTGATCCAGTTAGCTACAGTGAACATGAGGATGTGTATTGTGGTGATAGTGCAGAATGAAACCCCTCCAAATCATTCAAAAGAGGTCAGAAAAACTGTTTCAGATCTGGGGCAATTCCCTCTGCTTTTGCTTGTTCTCTTCTTATGACTCTATATTTATTTGCATTGTAAATATGTTTATTTATCTTCTCTGGGGTTACATTTACAGCGCTCTCCCCTGTAGCAAAATCATTTCTCAGGAACATGCCTCTACATATCTTTATCTCGATGTTCATATCTTTTACTGTAGCATCACCCTATAAAAAAACAGCAAATAACTTAAACCAGCTCATTTTCAAAGGGTTTTCATTAAAGACAGATTGAAAAAATTGAATATGTTGAGTACAACTCTGCATACAGTGCATTATATCTGAGTTTAGTTTATTTTTCATTGAATGATATGACTTTTTGGTTCATCCGCAAGGTCATAAACCAATTCCCCATATCTGCTCTGGGCAGGATTTTCTCCCTTAAAAAACAAGAAAAATCCTGTTTTTTTGTGCTATATACATAAAATATATGGCACATGCTGTGTGTCGAAGTCTTAGGAGAGGAAGGAGGAAAACAACTTGGAGGGGTTGCAAAAGCATGCTGGTCATCAGAAAAGACCCAATCTCTTCATATTCTTGTAAAAGCTCATTAATGCACCTGCAAAGTCTTGAGAGTCCTTTATCTCCCAGCCCACACAGCTTTCAGCATTCGTTTCAGCAGTATCATGAAGATAGTTCATCATTTGGCCAAAGCATGCGAAAATGTTCTTTTGATAAACAGATTTGGCTGTTACAGTTGTTTGTTTTTGCCTGTAGAAATGATCTTGCTGTTCCACACTTTAAATCAGTTTTGATTTTTTTTTCCTCTGGCACCTTCATTTTTAAGTGTGTAGAGGAACACATTTAGTGAAAGTTTTTTTTCATAGTGTGAATAACTTTTCATGACTTAAAAAAAAAGCCTTTTTCTACTGTAAAGAACTTTTTTTGGGTAGGTAGGTTTTATTTATTTTTATTTTTTTATGGATTTCAAAGTTTCTTAGTAGCTGAAGAACCTATATATATATATATATATATATATATATATATATATATATATATATATATATATATATATATATATATATTAGCGCTGTCAATCGATTAACATTTTTTACTAATTAATTACACTTTTTAAATAAAAGACTGAAACTTTTAATTTTGTCTATTCAAATGTAAAATTAATGTGTACTCAAGACAAAGATGCTATTTAAATTCAAAATATGATAGTTTATCAGATTTTTGTTCAACTTGTAACGCAGATTTCATTTAAAATACCCGCAATACAACATCAAGATCCTCAAACTGTTGACTTGAAAGCCATATTTATTACAGAAATAAAAATACAGGCATGTTATTGCCATTTATATTTCAAAACAATTAATTCCAATAACAAACTAAAATTGATTTCCATGTAGGATACTAAGTGTACTGCAATAAAAATCCAAAATACAGGCATTGCAAATATGTAAATTGAAATATTATAATAAATGCAAACAAATTTACTGATTGAAAAGTTGTATTGCTGATAATTTTAGGGCTCATGGAATTAACTTAAAAGCAGAGGAATGCACTATCCTTGACAGCTTGCGACTTCATCTGGCATTTTCACTGAGTACCTTCACATGGACACCAATACTCTGATTTTAATAGGATTGAGACAGTACTTAGGTTAAGAGTTTACCATGTAAACAGCAAATTTTGATTACCTTAAAGAACCACCCAAGTCATGCAAGGTTTTTTTTTTTTTTTTTTTTGGTATGCGGTATCAAATTCCATTAAAACAACACTCTTCCACTAGTCTACTTCATGTTCTCTTCCAATAATTGTCACGGGGGCATAATCAATATGTTGCTGCATAAAAGTGAAACTGCCAAACTGCAGTTAAAGTCGAAAAATTAAAAATGAAACACCCAAAAAAACATGAAACTCTGGAGGAAACTTTCCTTCTAAAAGTGCTTCCTTGTTCTTATCAAAATTTCTTTGCAAGTTGAATACACGTCGGCCACAACAGGAAATTAAAAAAAACTGCAACTGCATTAATTGCGGACATTTTTTAAAGCGTTAAATATTTCAAATTATGCTAATTTTGACAGCAAATATATATATATATATATATATATATATATATATATATATATATATATATATATATATATATATATATATATATTTATATATATATATATATATATATATATATATATATATATATATATATATATATATATATTTTTTTTTTTTAAGTTCTTTGGGAAACTCAAAATGGTTCTTCTTTGGCATACTTTAAATGTCCATTTTTGATGCAACAGTTTGTGAGGGCTTTTCAGAGGAATTTTATATATTTCTATATAAACAGAAGTTGAGTTACAGCAGTCAAAGAAAAAAAAACATCAAAAAGTAAAGTAAATACTGGTGTAAAAACACAAAAGTAAATACAAACAACATTGATGACATCTAACAAAACAGGCATTTTCAGTAAATTTCACTACAGACTTTTGTAGACATCTGACAGAAACAGTCTGACAGAAACAGTCTAACAGCTTATTAGTAAAGCTGCTGATTTTGCTTGTGAAGTTTAATCATCCTGGTGAGCTGAGATTTTGAGAGATTTGTTGAGTTTTCAGTTGAGTAAAAATCTTCACCCTGACAAGATACCATGTTTTTGTGTAGAACAAAAAGTTGCAATTTAGCCAAACCCATGTTTGTGTGGACAGCAAGGCCTAAGGTCGTGACTGAATTTGGTTGTAGTTTTGTAATTTTCTTCAGTGACTCTGCTTTTTAACAACAGTAGTTGTTCTGTGTTCACTCAGCACTTTAACTTTGCACCAGTGTTATTGTAAATCTTTATAGTAGTGGGACCAGTGGGAGATGTTAATTTTATTTACTTACAAGGTACAGTATATGCCCACTGACATCTAGTTGCCGCTTGTACATTTGACATAGTATACAAAAAACTATTGATCTCTTGAAAGATTGTTTTATTTGGATGATCCAAGAGACCTTCATAATTATGTTGATATAAATTTTTGAAAAGAAAATAATTTTTTGTATCATGAAAATTGCCTTTATTTTGGAGGGTTTGCATCCTAAAATTAGGGGTAGAGGAATTTGAAGGCCTCATGTTATAGGAAGTTAATCAATTCCTTTTTACTTTCTTAAAATCTTTTATTTGGTTGTTTGCTTGCATGTCATTGAGAAAGTAAACATGGATAACATGTAGAAAATAACTCAGGAAAATCAGGAAAATGGCAACTGTGAACTGTGGGCTAAAATATATTTTTGTAACTCTGAGTTCTTTCAGTTCTGTCTGTATATCCCGCAATTCTTGATTCATTAATTACAATTATGTTTGTTATTTTAATTTTTAATTTTGTCTTTTAAAATTGTGAGAAAAAATATGAATTATAAAAATTATATAAGATAAAATCAACCCAGTTAGGATTGCAAAATGAAAATCTACAATAATCATTATTACGTTATATTCTGTAGAAGAAAGAAATCTTTAAAAATAAATTATTTACAGTGTGTGGTGCAGAAGATCTTAAAATACCTAAATAAAACCCTGATCTGCATTAACTGGAGACCTTCATATAAATTAATTAGGGGGTGTCAGCAAACTTTTGGCCAAATAGTGTATCACAAGGATTCGTTGACAATGATCCATGGATGTTTTTCAACCTGCAAGCATGCAATGTATTTTTCACTGTACGGTTTGCCCTGAAAACTTGTTTAGCTCTTCTTCTTCTTGACCAAAGCCTTTACCGAAATAACCGGAGAGCAGCTGTTTGTTTACCTGACCTGATTCTGATATTCACTTCAGACGCTCTCCACATATTCTATTGTACAAATCTAGCCATGTTCAGCCATGCACAGATATAAACCGTGTTCCCATTTCACAAAAGAGCAGCCAAACTGATAACACCATTGCTTCAATTAGCATAAAATATATAAGATTTACCAACCCAAACAAGGTTCTCTCTGAACGTACTTAAAATATTTTTCTAGTGACAGTCGGGCAGATAGTCCGGCCAAGTGTCACAAAAATAAGAGCTCATCTTGGGGCCAGTTACTGCAATGCACATTTCAAGCTGTATTTTTTTTTTTTTTTTTGCAAGATACAAATATAATAGTATGGCCTTAATTCATAAAAAATGCAGAGCAGTAACATGAATTAAACACTATTTGGACTACTTTGTTAATGTTTGTTTGATTGTAGTTTGTTAAAATGCTCTTCTCAGGCAAATCATTTAGAATCCTGAAATTTTAACTGAACTGCAGTACAGTAGTCAACAGTTGAAATGAATCACAGCATTTTTAAAATTGTCTTGAGACCTGAATGTGTCCGTTTTAAAATCGTTTTAGGACACACTTGATGTAAGGCTTTGATTCCCTTTAAATGTTGACTACTGTAGTTGCAGTTCAAAGATTTTCTAAACATTTCTCATGCAGTGTTTATTATTTTGCTAGTTTACAAGCTGTAGTTTAAACAAACTCTAAAACCTAAACTTTATAGCTCTAAAACTGATCAAAGGACAATGAAGGTTTAATGCACACAACAAAGCTAGTGGATATGTCACAGAGACGCTGTTTACATCTGTCATAACTTGTTTTTGTAGATCCAGTCTCAAGTGGACGTGACTTCATGTGCATGGGGTCTGAAACATTTTGAGCTTATTCACTTTCGACTTCTTCCTTTATTACATTAATGTTTCATTAATGAAACACTAATGTTTCACAGTGTCTGTGTGTTTACACTTTGTCTATGTTCATTTTATTTTTTGGTTTTCATGGGCGCTAGTTCTTTGGTGTCGGCTTCGTGTGTCCTGTTGCAACAGTCCTGATTGCAACTCCGAAACTCCGAAGTGTTTTATAGATTTTTGGCTCTGCAGAATAACTGAAAGCTGCTGCTCTTTGTACGTTTTTTTTTGTCTCCTTTCACTTTCATATGCACTGTTTTTATTCCCCACTTCTGACTGTCTGTGATTTAATCTATGAAGCTGCATGTTAATATAAACACTCCTATTTGTAAGTCGCTTTGGATAAAAGCGTCTGCTAAATGACTAAATGTAAATGTAATATTTAGATAATCTCTAAAACACTGTATAAAAAAATGGTGAAATTTGTATTAATTTTTTAAAAAGTAAAAAAAATCTGCACTTTTTTACTATAATAATTTTAATAATTAATTTCTAATAACTTGTCTTTTGTCTTTGCTGTGATGACAGGATTTGCAAGATACTAGTGTTTAGCTAAAAGTGCAATTAAAGACTTAAGGTTATTAAGTTGGGTTAATTAGGCAACTAATTGGAAAATAGTGGTTTGTTTGGTTGTTAATAGAAAACAAATCTTGAGGGTACCAATAATATTAAAATCATAAAAAAATCATAAATAAATAAAAACTAAAGGAAATACTGTTAATATGTCCTAGAAATATAACTTGCTAAATATTTGTAAAATAACTAAGGGATTTCTATAATCACTGTACACACATGTGGACAAACAACACATTTTGATTAATGCTTCGTGGCTTACATTCAACAAGGTACTGGAAATATTCCTCAGATATTTTGCTCCATATTGACATATGAGATTTGTTGGCTGCACATCCATGATGCGAATCATGCATCAGAAGATGGTTACACTGTGGTCATAAAGAGATGGACATGGTCAGCAACAATACTTAGATAGGCTGTGGCCTTGACACAAGGCTCAATTGGTACTAATGGGCCCAAATAAGACAATATCCTCCACACCATTACACCACAACCAGCCTGAACCATTAATACAAGGCAGGATAGGTCCATGATTCTATGTGGTTGAGGCAAAATTCTAACCATACCATCCGAATGTCGCTGCAGAAATCGAGACTCATCAGACCAGGCAATGTTTTTCTTTTATTGTCCATTTTTGGTGAGCCTGTGTGAATTGTAGCCCCAGATTCATGTTCTTAGTTGACAAGAGTGGCACCCGGTGGGGTCTTCTGCTGGTGGCTGGTGTGTGTATGTATTGGAGTAATAATGAAATTCAAAAAGTATATAATAAATTCAAAATAAAGCTTATTTAAGCAAGATGAGCCCACATTATGAAGATGTCTTAATCTGTCAGCCTATATTAGATGTTTATCTAAATGTTCCCTGCTTGCAGTGCTTAGTATGGCATCTATTTATCTATTTATAGATTGTATTATCACAGGAATATGTATTGAATTTGGTCTTGTCCAACTGTACAAGTTCAACTTGTGATTTTCAACAGTAAATCACTGTCTTACTACATTAGTTCTAAAGTAATAGTAAGTAGGAATGGCGGTCAGTGAAGGAACGTTGTTTTGCCCTCATAAATAGCAAATGCTTACTTTAAAAGCAGTTTGTAATGTACTCTCAAAAATGACGTTTGCTGTTTGCTACTTGAACTACTTAGTTAAAATGAGCTGAAACAGCACAATTCTCTTATTTTATTTGGGACAACAAAATTGGTTTATGTTCAATCCACTTATATATATATATATATATATTTAATAAATTAACTTAATTCCTTCATGTTGTCAGGTTTCACCCAGATTTTTTAGTGTTTATGCAGTAAAGAAGTGTTGTGTCTACAGTATATTCTACAAAAAAAACAAAAAAAAAACGTTACATTTGGCAAACAGAAGCAGAATCTGATACTGGTGACAGAAATTAATTGGATTTACAGAAGCTCTGTAAAATTGGAAACACAGAATCTATAGTTCAGTTAACAAAACCCTTTGATGCTTTGAATGAGGCTATTAAAAGTTTGCTCAAAGACGACAAGGCAAATGTGAAAGCTGGAAAAAATTCAGAGCGAAAGCCTTTGAATTGAACAATCTTTAATCAAGAATATCAATGATACAGTAAATAGCTTGAATAGCTTCAGACTTGATTTACCTGCTAAATTCAGAACAGTTGACAAACAGACATAATGTACCAAAGCGATTAAAACCCTTTCAACAAACAAGCTGCAACTGACTGAGAGAGAAATGTTGTAATCCAGATGACATAAATGATGCCTTCACGGAGCACTTTGAAGGGAGAACAATCATGGCAACCATGTTGTTGTGTCATTCCAAACAGAAGTGCAAAAAATAACCACTTCAAAGAGGCCTTTGAACATTTTCGTAGAGTTCACCTGATGGACCCTTTGCACCCAAGATACTTTGATCACAACCTCTCAGTGGGGATCAATCGGCATAAATCTGCACAAGGTTCATCAGCGTCAATTAAGCAAACCGCACCTGCAAACACGCTCGGTAAACAAAAAGCTCTAAAAGCCTCTCATCTTTTGTTTTTTGTGAAAGTCTTACAGTTTCAAGCATTGTTAGTATTATTTATTTTTAACAGCTGTACATTTTGGGCTCTTTGTAGTTGTATTAGATACTTTTACAGTAATCAAGCTGTATACTGAATATACTGTATTAAAACAAACAAAAATAAATATAAAGAATGACTATCATATTGTCATACTGTCATACACATTGTTTGCAGAAGATGCACACTAAAATGTTTTATTGTTGTATAAAAAATATGATCTATATACAATATGTACTTGCGACTGTTATAATATGCTCTGTATACAATATGTACTTGCAACTTGCAAATGGTATTAATATTGGCTCCAAATTAAATGTTTTTTGTTTATTTGAGTATCAAATGGTTTGTACTTTTGATTACATGTTGTTGCTTATTTAGGCTTCAGATTGTAAACATTTTAAGGACCCCCTCGAAAATGAGATAATTCATCTCAAGGGGCTATCCCATTCAATAAATTCAAATTCAAATATATAATATTTAAATTTGGTAACAATTCAGGGTGACGCGGTGGCGCAGTGGGTAGTGCTTTCGCCTCATGGCAAGAAGGTCGCTAGTTCAAGCCTTGGCTGGGTCAGTTGGCATTTCTGTGTGGAGTTTGCATGTTCTCCCCGCTTTCAAATGGATTTCCTCCGGGTGCTCCGGTTTTCCCTACAAATCCAAAGACATGCAGTACAGGTGAATTTGGTAAGCTAAATTGTCTGTAGTGTATGTGTGTGAATGAGAATGTATGGGTGTTTCCCAGTAATGGGTTACAGCTGGAAGGGCATCCGCTGCGTAAAACATATGCTGGATAAGTTGGCGGTTCATTTCGCTCTGGCGACCCCTGATAAATAAAGTCAAAGACTAAGCCAAAAAGAAAATGAATGAATGAATGAATGAATAAGTAACAATTCACACCATTTACTACTGGCTTATTACCTGCCTATTGTTAAGACATGAACTGTTTATTAGCACTTAAATAGGATTTTTTTTACATCCTATCCAAAATCTAACCCAACTACTACCTTTCTATTCATTAGGAGCTAATAGGTAGTTCAAACTAAAACTCTTAGTTAATGGTTTGTTAATAGCATGAAATACATATTAAAATGACAAAACAAAATGTACATTCTATATAAACTCTCAGGCATTTTTAGAAAAAAAAAATGTTAAAGAATTGCAAGACATTTGTATCATAATAAATATAATATATTATAGTAAGTGCAGATCTCAATAAGTATGTTGATTTATTTTGTGCTTAAATGAAAGTAATGGAACTTAACCTGCATATTGAAAAACAGTGGGTGGATACAGAGAAAAATATCTATATAGGATCTATCTGAAATCAACCCTTGATCAATATTGTCTACATTAGTCTACTAATATAGTCCACTTAAAAGAGTGAATGAAAACCAGACAGTAAATTCAAGCATTCAGCCGACTGGAAGAGATGATGTTTTGTTTGAAATTTAATGGTTGATAAATCCCTCAGACAAATTATATTTTTAACTTCTTGGCAAGACATATTGTGATATTTATTTAGCATCTGTCTTGTTTTAATCTTTAGTCTATTAGTAATGAAACAATGTATTTAGTTTTCTGTCATTTATACAAACTTTATTGAATAATTCAATAAAAAAAATGACATTGTGATATATTTTTTTCCTGTGATTTATATATTGCGATATTTAGAAATTCAATGAACTGCTGAAAAATGAAATAATAATTCTATAATAATTTGGGGAAATTTTGTAAACATTTTCATAGAATATAAAAACATGCATATCATGCTGACAAAGGCGAGCTCATTTGGTAAATGAAAAGACACATAAGAAATTGTGATAAATTAAGCTAAAAAAACAGCTAAAACCCCTGAGTGGTTTATAAAATAACATGTTATAAAACAAATAAATTGTGACAAGCTAAACTCAACTTGTTCTAATAATTGCCAACAATAAACTTACAATAATTAAAATAATGGCAACGGTATTAAAATGCAGAAGTATAATATACACTGTAAACGATTTCTGTTGTTTTCACGGTATTATACTGCATTTCTCAACAGTTGTTTACTGTATAAGCTGTGTACAGTGTGTTACTGTATATATTGCTGTTTTCACAGTATGATAATGTTTTCTCAACATTTCCATACTGTGAACATGATTAACAGTATGCTACTGCAGATTTTACAATGAATTTTGGGAAAAAATCAGTTACTGTGCATCTAAATACAGTACTGCAAATGACCATGAAAAACTTTACACACACTTTATATTATTATTATTATGTTTATTTTATTTTTTGACAAAGTATTTTGTGAAGAAAAATAAAATAACCAGTTTCTCCAGACTGTTCAGTGCATAAAACTGTCCCCTGGTTTTCCATATTTGGGTGTACTGCACCTTAATTTTATAAGGTTAACATGAAAATATTAAATCATTTTTAATCAACATAACTTTGTGCTTAACCAAAACGTAAACTGGAACAAAAGTAATTGATTCATCATGAAACCAAAGTCAGCTTAAATGTCAGAATGACCAGCCTGCTTTAGACGGATTCATGAGGTTTGGGCACCCGTCATCACCATGGAGGTCACATATCTCCGCATTTTCAAAACAATATTTTAAAATAACCACCATCTCTATAAATAAACCACAGACTTGAGTTAAAAACAACTACATTCCCGCATGAAAAACGGTTAAAACTAAATTTTATAACACATTCATTATAGAGCCATCTAAGACCGGGGCAAGTCTCACATGTCTAGCCGATTACAACCTCGTTTCGCCGGATACATGAGTGATGATGGACACCCTGGAGGTCAGAATCTCCGCTATCGGCAAAGCACGCTTAAAATTTACGCATGATATCTATAAATAAACCACAGATTTGAGTTTGTAAGAACTACATTCTCGCATGAAACACTGTTAAAATTTCATTTCGTGACATATTAAACGCAATATTTATAATATTAGCTGGGCTTTCTCATCCGCCATTACCATTTGCTTGTAAGTTAGATGTGAAATGAATTCTGGGAGAAAAAAAAAAATATTTATATATAATTCTCAAAACACTTCAAACGAACTTTATTCTTATTGTCAAGGTCAGATATATGTAATAATTTCGCTGGTAAAGTGAATAAAAAACAATGTTACTATATTGTAATCAATATCACGTTTGCACTGGTTCGGTTCAGCACTCGAGCAACTCTGAATCGTATTGAACCGAATTGAACCGTTTGCTCGGGAATTATTTGATCACACGTGTTCACAAGCACATTCAGCAATATGCAATTAGTGTATAATTAGTGTATAAATGCGTGTGGCCAAGCAGTATAACGAAATAGTAATGAATCATATAAAAAAAGGAATCGGTTTTAGGCGGATTCGATTCTTTACTGTTCACTAAGGAGCCGATTCATAGAACCGAACGGACACGACTCGACATGCAGGCAACGGCTCTCCTAATTTGAAATTCACCTGTCGTCTTTCATCCAGCGAATTCATCCTCGGTAAGTGTTTTAAAGTCAAATTCTGTCCGTTAAAGGATTGTTTTTTAAGTATTTCTGTGTATTGTGTGTGTAATTTAAAAGAATTAACCAAGTGACATTAGTTGTAGGTTCGTATGTGACGCTATCCGTTAACAAACGGTATTTTAAACAAGAAATAACAAACGCCAGGCGGCCATTGTAGTGTTTGCGAGGTATTAGATACAGTGAGTTTATCTTGAGTGAGTTTTTGACCATACGTTAAGTTACCTGAAAAAAACATAACTTTAACTTATTGTAACTGCATTAATGAATTCTCTATTTCAGCACAACACTGAGATGAAGGCGAAGTCACCATGAAAAGTTAAACGTTTACCGTTAAGGTAAGCTCTGGTCTTCACATAGTCATTATGACTAAGCTATCATTATGGTAAAATTTTTCAACTGTAAGTTAGTTATTTAAACTAAACTCATAATGAAATGAGACTTAATTGTTTTATTAAATGGAGCTGAAAATTAAATGCAGTTGAATTATTTTAAGCTAACGTTAATATTAACAAAATACATATTAATTGTCTATTTCTCAATAATGTTAATGAGCTTGATGTATAGTGTGTCATTAACTGTACATTTAATTTTTGGTGTTCAGGTGTACCTGAAGTGAGTGTACGTTCTGAGTACACAGATATAAGCCAAAGTCATTATCACTATATATATATATATATATATATATATATATATATATATATATATATATATATATATATATATATATATATATATATATATATCCATCCTATTCTAAGAGAAATGGATGGGGTCAGGGAATGATTTGTGTACAAAAGTATTTTAACCCCATTCAGATTGGTATGGTTGTACCATAGATTTAGATTAATTAATGTTAAGTCTTATTTTACTCTTATTATATTTATCTGTTTTTCAGCTACAGTAATTGATGTTGAAAAACTGATGCTACCAATCTATCCTCACTTGATTATTCAAGGTAATGTTGATGTCTTCCTCATTTTGATTAGATTTTTAAATGTCAAGTTGTTCACAGATTTGTTGTGAGGAGTTTCATGTACAACCTCTTTTTCTTCTTCCAGCAGTTCTTAAGATAAAAAAAATCTGGTGTTAAAACAGCCACGGCTATGCTATTTGCCTACCAATTGCTGAGTAAATATTAGACAAACATTTTTTTCTATAACTGTTGTCTTTGTGTTTATTAGCAATTTTACTGGGCGTATGTGTTTTTTTTTTTTCAAACAGCCTGGAAACTGTAAGTTTAGTTCAATATGTTATTTTATGCTATTCATTTTTGTGTAAACATAGATTGCATGGTGAAGCTATCGTTTTATAGTGGGAAAATGTAAAAGAGAATCACTGAATACAATGGCATAATGATTCTGCTTGTTCAAAGAAAGTACTTGATTTAGTTTTCCTCAAGCGACACATCAGTTTTTATGACTATTGCTTGACACTTGAATTGAAGGGACAGTTCACCCCAAAATGAAAATAATAGCAGCTTTGGCATCCTCCACTTGTTTCAAAATAGTTATACATTTAATTTGTTCCGTTGAACACAAACTCGTATTTTTTAAAGAAATTTGGTTCAAATATGGATGTCAATAGTTACTGGTTACTAACATTCTTCAAAATATCTGCTTTAGTGTTTAACAGAAATTTAAACGGATTTAAAACACATGGAGTAATGGTGGCAAAAAAGTAAACTATCCTTTTAAATATTTTATTCTGAGACTTATTTATATATGTCTTGTCTTTTGCCATATTGTCTTTCTAGCTCAGATTGTGATGAACCTGGAATGTGACACCAGTTACTCTAAGACAAGAACCGAATAAAGCACAGATGTGGAGGGATTTGCAGCCAAACTAACTGGAGGGAAGGAACCTTTAGGTAAAAGCACCTGCTTTATTTAGATCTGAAGTATTTTATTTGACATAGAGATTTATTGTTTTAATTCTAATTTAAAGCAAACAAGTTTGAGCACCCCTGGTCTAAAAGCTCAAAAATGCTGTTTCCGTGATAAGGTTAAATGTAGTTGAGAAACAGATTCATTAGGATCAATGCTTAAATTAAACATTTTCTTCTCTCTGTAGACCAAACATGTTTACTATCCCTCACATTTTAATAAATTGTTTCTGTTTTTGTTTCTTACAGTGTGGGTGAACATACTACCTGGATGTCCAACAAAGGCTGCACAAGAGCTCATTTGATAGCACATATTCTGTCCTGTCTACATCTCTGATGAGCTGGAAGTGCTTCGACATCAGTGAGTAATACATCTTTATATTGTCATGCATACAGGATTTCTGTAAGCTTAGCTTTAATGTTAGTTTCTAATCAGCAGTGATTGTTTTAAAAAATTAAGTATTTAAATTATTCTCAACGTTTTACTGATGCTGTGCACAGTAACGTCATGATGATTTAGTTTGAGGAAATGTCACTAGAGGGTTTGTATAAAAAAATAAATAAATAAATAAATTGTATGAAATGACTCGATAAAATGTTTATTTGTCTCGCTGACATGCCATCACTGCTGCATATTAAAATACAGTAATACGAATTGACAGCAGAATATTACCACAAACATTTCATGAAGTAGGCTAGACTGCTCTTAAGTTCTCTACTCAACTTTAACACATTTCCTCGTGTCGCTCAGCCTCTCTGCAGATTTTGCCAAAAATGAATGCTTAGTGATTACTTTGTTTTATGCAAACCAAATATCAGTAACTCATCATTAGCATTATTTTAAAAAATCACCCACGGCTTTCATGTTCTCTAACGCAATCTTATCTGTAAGTTAGAAGTGGATTTATACGTGTTAAAAGCCTAAAAGTATTTAATTAACATTAGTCACGTTAAATTAGATTATTTTTATTTATTTAATTTTAAATATGTAGCCTCTTAAAGTGAGAATGAACTGTGTTTACCCCTCTTAAATCCGTGGAAGCACTAGTAGTGTGATCATGGAATCAGATATTCGAGCTTTACAGAGTCGGACATTAAGTTAAGATGAGACTTTATTTTTTACACACCTGTGTGGACACCTGATTAGCGATCTTCAAGAACAATGCCCGCTGATCTTTTCCCCATTAACGTTAGTGTAATTTCGAATTGACAACAAACTGTATTTCACCAACAAAAACAATAAAAAAAAACTTATATATATTATAACTGTTATATATATTTATATATATATATAAAAACAACAGTGCAGTGTTTCGTTTCTGAATGAATTAAATGGTTTGAGGGATGATTAGTTTTTACTTCAGTGATTGATTTTGCTTGTCATTTTTGCAGGATCATCAGAAGTGCTCCTGCCCTTTTCCACTGTCCCTTTCCACATCATTTGGCCTTCATCATTTCCTGTCTTGTAGCAGTATTTTCACCTGTTTTTAAAATTGTAATAATTTTTGATGCATTAATTGTTGACTGGTTTTAATGATCAATTGTTTATTAGGGTTCTGTTGCTTTGTTATATTGAATAATTGCTACTGTTTTAGCATGGTTTACACAATAAACCTTTATTGTGAAGTTAAAGTTTCAGTTTCTTTATTTTTCTTGTATTTCTTGAACAGTTAAAATAACACTTGTGCAATTTTTGAACTTTTTTTACCCATTATAAAGTAGCACTATTAAATAAAATAAAATAACATTTAATAACTGTAAAATACTATACAGTAATAATGAAAGTAACGTTAAAATACCGTAGTTCTTCATGGTAAAAATGTACAATAAAATACTGTTTTCAGTTTTGCAGTATGTGTATCACTACTGTAATTGGTGTTACAGTAAAAATCAACAACAGTAAAATGATGTATTACATTTTACAGTAAATGTAATACTAATGTAATTAGTATTACAGTAATGTTACTGTTTTATGAAATACAGCAGCTACTGGATAATTGTTGCCAGTAACTTACTGTTAATTTAACAAGAAATCGTTTACAGTGTAGGCTTCTGCATGCATGAAGAACGTGAAGCAAAATGTGCTGTGCAATTTTTTTAAGAACCCTTATGTCTGAAATAGTTGATTTATATCAGAATAATTTAGAATCATATATAGAAAGTGTAGAAATTATATATTTCTTTCTTTTAAATCAAACAAAAAATATATTATATGAAACAAATATATATAGCTCTGCATCTCACCTCCTGCGATGTGATTATTGCAGATGTGCACGTCACGATTTCGATCGTGCAGCCCTAAATTCAATAATTTATTTAGAAATTTGTGGAATCCGTCTTGTGGTCAGACATGGGAATTAGGTATAAGAATTGAGTACAGTGTAAAGCTGCCGTCACACTGGACTTTTCTCCCCAAACACTTCTATTCATACGCAGGCGAATGCTTCAGATCGGAAACCCAAGCTTGTGCAACGAGTTTCGCTTCATTGGAAAGTTCAAGTTTGATGAGCTCTGATTTGCGAAATCGCATCACATGATTGCGTGAGACCAATCAAAAATCAAAACATGACCTCTCTAGACAGAAATTTAAAACATGGACTAATAACTTGCTTTTTTAAATGTCTAATCATCTTGTTTGATCGTGCCCCATTGCCATACAACAGAATTTCACATCCACAAACTCTTATGTGACCACGGCATTATATGGGCATTCTCTAGCCAATGAGGGTACTTCGTTGGTACACTCGTTATTGTGGCACATTGTGGGATTGATTGAGTGAACATTACTGTAAATGCTTGCTCCTTCAAATAGTGCACTGTTTAAATGTACTGTATAGGGGCGATTTCAGATAGAGCCATAAAGAGAGAGGGAGAACAGGAAAAAAGAGAGCAGATATTTGAAAGGACAGAAGGGTAGAGGGAGAGCAGGGGATCAAGTTTTCAGTTTAGCCACAATCCATCTAATCAGGCTATTGGTATTCAGGTGTTCTACCCAGCTGCAGGCCATCTATTACCAGAATATTGTAACATTTAACGGCCGAGCGGGTCTTGGCTTTGGCTACAGGTGCATCATATCAACAGACTCCAGTTGAGCATCCGATCATTATTATTCTGAGCATCAGGACACACTGCTTTAGAGGTGTTCCTGATAATGCAGTTCAGATATTAGGGCCTGTTTACATTTTTTAGCTTTATGAGATGATGAGAATGATTATTATTTATTGGAGAATAGTAATAATCCAGCAGGGGTCCATAGACACTCATTCGTTTTCAGGTTATATTTCTTGCTTTAGAAATGCTTTAGAAAACTTGCTCACAAATTGAAGATATATATTTTACTATAGTAACTTTCTGTATTTTGTGTTTTGCTGACCCTAAAGGAACTTAAATGGTGATTTAATTTTTTTTAATCTTTAAAACAATCCAATCTAGTCCAGTTTTCTGTGTGTATTTTAAGATAGCTTTTTTTTAGGAAACGTTGGAGAATTTCATGCCCCTAAGATAAAGGGAACATATGAAGAGTCCAGATGCAAAAGCTGCTAAACGCCACTTCCCCCCAAAATTAGCTAATGACATTGAGCTACTGCTTTAGGCAAGTACTACATGTTTAACAAATATTTTTGCTTTAAATCATCTAAATCGCACCGTTAGCGCATTCAGAAATAACAGTTTGTTGGCAAAAGCCTCTAAACGTCACTTGCCTTTGACAGCTATGCCCCGAGAACCAATCAGAAGGTGCAAATCGAATTGTATGTTTTCAATGGAGCAGTTCGCTGATACACCAGCTTGTATGAGGGGAGCATTTTATTCCGCTTTCGATTACGATTTTAAAAGATGGAGTTTGATTAACTGCATGAGCCTGTCCAACTGTCACTAGCAATGTTTTCATCCAAAAATGCGAATGAATTTTATGCGTAAAACTGGATTATCGCGTTAAAGACGTGCAAATAAAGCAGCGTTTCCATCCAACAAATCAAAGCGAACAAAATCATCACTTCCTTATTAACTGGCGCCAAATATCAACTGTAAAAACGGCATTAATCTGTTCTTCACCTAATAATTGACTTGCGCCTCAGAAAGCAATCCTGACATGCAGTGAACGCACGGTGGCATTTGAAGGTGTCAGACGCGGAGCACAGATGCTCTTGATTCTAGAGGTCATTAATAATATAACACCACTAATACTGAAACGATAAGGCGTTTCATAATGACCAAAACAACATTTCAGATGTTTTACAATGTGCTCAGCCTGATGGTTTATCCATTCACACACATTTTTATCATCACATGATCTCTTTTAACAAAACCAAATTACCTTTTTTAATGCGCATGCTGGAGTTTGTGCAGTAAGTGTTTCCACCGTAATTATGTGCATCTTTTCTTATTGAATAAGAAGTTTATCCTACTCAGTTATGCGCATAAGTTTGTATGCACATTTTCAAAATAAAAAATAGAAAAATAGGTGGATGGAAACTACTGAGTGGCAAATTAAAACATCCCTTACCTCAACACTTACCGAAAAAAATACACTGTACAGTTGGAAGTGTAGCATGCATTCATAATGTTTTTTTTTCACAGTGGCGCTACTTTGAATGAGGCCGACATTAAATGGCAACTGTTTCACGAAAGACAAACTTAATATGCCTTGCTTTTATTGTGCATTGATGCTATTAAGATAAACAAGAGACGAAAAAGAGACCATGAGTCTCAAAGAGTGTGGTGAGAATGAATGAATGACACCTTCTAAAAGTGTCTCAGGGACATTCCCTTTTTGCCCAGTAGGCCTACCTTGTGTTTTATTTGCTCATGTAAGCTATTTTTAAAAATATAAAAACAATGTTTTAAACTATACTTATATTACTTTATTACCTATACATTTGATAAGCATTTTTTATAATAATGGACAATGCACAGATATTTATGTGTCATAATGTTTTACACTACATGAATGGAATCTAACAAGCTTAGTTTACAATGTTTGCAATATTTTATATTACTCTACTAAATGCAAATTCTACATATCAGAAATGACAACAGATTGTTAGGGTTTAATTAATGTCAGGGGTAACCACAGCAGACTTACAGACTGACGCATTTTTCATTTTAGGTGTTTTATGTTTGGTAAAATTTCTAATCCCCTCTTTAGTGATTTATTAGCTAATTACACTGTCTTGCCCCAATATGTGGATTTAGAGGTTGTTGCAAAAAAGCACAAGTGTATTTAGCTGGTTTTGATGCAAAAGAAAGTCTACCTTGTTACAAACCAAAGAATTGTCTAACGTTACATTTTTGGAAAAAAAAGTTATTTATTTAATAGCTAATAATTGTATCATTATTTATAAAATGAAACTGCTAAATCTAATTATTGAAGCTCATTTTTGATGTATTTAGAGGGTTTTGCATCTGAACACATATATAACAAATTACAAAATCACTCAATATGTTCTTTACAGGTTTCTGCATTCTATTTTGGTGACTTTTTGTCTGTGTAAATATGCTTGAAATATAATTTTCAACTACTGATATCACATCATGTCTTTTACAGTGTCTTGTGAATAAAACATGAGTAAATATATGGCATTTAGGTTAAAGGATGTTTACGTTGCATGTCGTCAACTTTATTTATCTTTTCAAATTGTATTCTGTGTGAAAAACCTTTCAGCAACAATAATATGTGCTATGTCACAGCCCTTTATCTTGAAATATATTGTTTGACACTAATTATATTGAATGCATTTAGAGATTTGAAAACACTACCTCAGTGTTTATCTCTTTTTCTGTGTGATTTTTGTTATTGTCACAAATATCTGCAGGGAAACACGAGACAATTCACTGGAGTAAATTCTAATTCCTTAGCCAAACACACACAACAAACTATTGCTGCTAAATTTCATTTTCCTAAATGACAGTGTGAGATGCTACTGGGAATGAATCTGAATGTGCATTTATTTAAGGCTCCTATTAATATTCATTTTGTTTTCCTTTCACTCATATTTATTAATGACTTGCCAGGCTGTTATGATTCCTCTGTTTATAGAATAATTCACACGCCACCAGTATATCAGTCTGGATTAAACTATGATAATTAGATAACTGTCAATCACAGTAATCATTCCAGCGCTGATGCGCCCATCAATCTTTGTTTTCTTTCAGCTTTCTCTCCAAATATGCCGCATATGGTTTGTCATTATTGGGATAATGTATGCATATTGTTCTAAGCTGTCTTTAATGTTTTATGTTCATTGACATGTGGAAATGGAAGATTCAGCATAAAAACACAAATTTTTGAACATATCCAAAAGTAGTGTCCATTTGCATTGTTGGTAATCATGTTATGAAGTCTGCACATAACCACTTTACCACAAACACGATGCAGTTTCCAATTCCCAATGCTTCGCTTCATTCGTGGCAGAGGTCAACAAAACAAGAAGGAAGAAGTTGCTCATTACGTGTTTTGAATGCATGCATCATTAATTTGCGCACAAAATGAACATCTTCAGCACAAATCACCGGAGGCCTTAAATGACTCATTATCACCTTTGTACTTGTTCAGAATAGCCTCACGAAAGACTCCAAGGTGTCCTGAATGAGATCTAGGCAGTTTCTGGCAGATGGAGCTCGCTGAAGATAAACACCTTCGGGTGTTTGTTCATCAGAAAGCACTCTCGCTCACAGCTGCTTCACCCACTCTGCAGCTGCATTAGCATGGAGGCCCCTGAGGATGTGTGGACGATCACAGACTCTGAGGGCCTTTTAGAAAGCTCTTTGCTTGGATTCGGGTCTGGATGCTGAGCCAGCAGCTCTCTCGGCTTAAAAGGATCCAACACTGGTGTGTCCCGAGGAAGCTGCTGCCGGGATCATTGAAGAGGAAGAAAGACGGCTCACTCTGTTCTGTGCCCAATCTGAAATTATGCTGTTTGTTTATTTATTTATTGTCCCATCCGCCACTGATGGGCTGTTTGGTTTGAGTGGTGGGGCAGAAAATCATCTTTGTGCTCCAATAGGTCTCTGGAAGCTTTAAGGCTGCATCTGGTTGGACATTAAAAATAATGTGGTACAAATTAAAACAGATGTCCACACTGTCGTAATATTAGGATGTGATGGTGATATTTCTTATAGTACTGCAATACATTTTTGGTATTTTAGAAGGATTGTCTCTTCAAAAATTATGAAAAGTTAAGCTTTTACATAAAAAAAATATTGTAATGTTATTCAGTATAAAGATTTTAAGAATATTATTAATAATAATAATAATAATAATAATAATAATAATAATATATATATATATATATATATATATATATATATATATATATATATATATATATATATATATATATATATAAAGATTTCTGTGATTTCACCAGTTTGTCTATGAATTTGTCTCCCCAGCATGAAAATAGTATGACAAATTGCATGCCATCTTTAGGCACTAAAGATTATTAAAACGTTCTAAATTTAATAAAATGAATATCATTTGGTAATATTAATGCTTAATATCACAGAGATGTACAAACAAATAATCCCAGGATAAAAGCATGCAATGTGATCGCATGCAATATGGGTCATTATGAAATGCTCTGAGGTTTTCATGAAGATTATATGTGTTGCTTTTTTTGGAAACGTTTCACAGAACAGGATTACATTGATGAGAGTGAGCACCAATTTAAACTACTATAAAACTTTATCTAAGCTCGAATGTGCCTTTATGTAATATGCGTTATATCCATACACTTAAGTACAAAGGCAAAAAGACTAATATTGACAGTTCAACTGAATTAAATTCAGTTCATGTTTATTTAGAAAGCACTTTTACAATGTAGATTGTGTCAAAGCCTCTTAACATAAAAGTTTTAGTAGAGTTGAAATTCAGTTTAGTTCAGTTCAGTGTGGTTTAATTTACACTGCTGAAAGTTCAAACACCGAATAGCAAATCCATTGATGCGCAGCTCCACAAGTGCCAAGCCAAACAAGCCAGTGGTGAGAAACAAACTTAACCAATTGACTAAAATGAAAAAAAAAAAAACTTCTTGTGTGGAGCTCCAGTCTTGGCGCTGGAGAACGCTGGATGTCCATAGTGGAGAACTGCAGGTGTGAGTAAGTCACTGGGGGGTGATCAGGTGGGCCCACAGGATCAATGCAGGGACTTGTCTGTAGGGTTGGCTATCGTTTGGGTTTTTTTCGATACCGGTGCTAAATCGATACTTTTAAAATGATACCTGTAGTGAAGTCCCACTACATTCAAGATTTTTAGCTGGCTGAGGCGGCCAAATATGGATCTGATTTCGGTTAGAAAATCAAGAGTGGAGAAGAGATTCTTTCTGATGAGCATTTATTTCTGTCCTGAATATGCAGCTGAGGTATGCACTGGAGATATTGCAAAGAATGTGTGGGTATGTGTGGTCTACAAAAGGAAATAAAGAGAAATAATTTACCAAAAATATTCATCTAACATTTGTGTCTTATTGTACTAACACAAAGAGAAATATTAACTAACACAATACAAGATATACATGATAAAGTCTGTATTTCCGCCTGTTATAGCAATTAAATGAACTGAAATACAACAGTAAACTAAATAACAGGGCACTATGAATCGTTATGTAAACAAACACTGGCCGCATTCGCACGTAGCATTAGTGTGAAGGGCGATGACTCAGCAAATTAGATCGGCAAATTACGGCCGAAATTAACGGGAAAAACGATCGTCAAAAAACACTGAAAGTGACCAATAACATGCATGACATATAATAATCATAATCAAACAAATATATGTACTCACTTGTATAACATAAACGCATTTGCAGAGCATAACCTGCGGCATAAACAGTGAATGGCATTCAGTCCGTACTGGTGTGCGTCATGTAAAAATGTCCGTGCGGGAAACAATTACTAATTTAAGTTCCTAGGACAGGCTTTCTGACACAGCCGCCCCCAATTATCTGTCAGGATAATTGTACATTTTAAGAAAGTTTGTCTGCCGTGTCAGGAACATTATCCTCTAGGTGCGGAAGGGGAATTAATCGCACAACTGGACGAGTGTAAGTTTTTTCCTTAACTTTAACTCTAACGGTACGAATTTTACCGTCAGCTCCAGGTAACGTTTCAGACACTGTTCCTACAGGCCATAAAGCACGTGGGAGTTGTGGATCAACAATAATAACTACTTGGCCCACGGTAAGTTCCTTGCCATCCTTCCTCCACTTCTGGCGATCCTGTAAACTTGGGAGATGATGGCGGATGAATGCAGTCCAGAAATTATCAGCCAACACCTGGCTATGTCTCCATCTGCGTCTGCCGAGCAAGTTGTTGGAGTCATACAGAACCTGAGGAAGTGAGGCATCACGTCGGCCCATAAGGAGCAGGTTGGGAGTCACTGGGTCCAAGTCTGCAACGTCAGAGGATATGTAGCCAAGTGGCTTGGAATTCAGAATGCCTTCCACCTCCACTAACAGGGTTTGCAATACTGCCTCTGGCACTGACTGCTCTCGCAGGATGACACGTAAAGCGGACTTCACCGATTTGACCTCACGCTCCCAGGTTCCCCCGAAATGAGGAGCACTTGGTGGGTTAAAGCGAAATCGAATCCTTTGCTCCGCAAGCTGCTCCTGCAGCTTTGGTGCCATGGCATTGAAGGTCTCTCGTAATTCTCGATCCCCTCCAACGAAGTTAGTGCCATTGTCACATAGCAATTCCATGGGCTTGCCTCGTCTTGCGATGAAGCGACGCAGAGAAAGCAGAAATGCATCAGTGTCTAGTTGTTCCAGTAGATCTAGATGCACGCACCTGGTTGTCATACATTTATAGAGGACTCCCCACCTCTTCTCTTGGCGACGACCAACTTTAACCGTGAAGGGGCCAAAGCAATCTACCCCTGTAGAGTAGAACGGGGGTTTGTAAAGTTGCAGTCTGCTGGATGGAAGATCAGCCATTTGGGGTGTCTGAGGTTTAGCACGCCAGAACTGACAGTCTCTACATGTGTGCTGATGTTTCCGAATTGCTTCTCTGCCTCTCAATACCCAATACTGGCGGCGCAGTTCAGCTAGGACCCGTTCGGAGCCTGGGTGAAGGAGTCGCTGATCTGTCTCCTTAATTAACAGCTTGGTGACAGGGTGGCCAGGATCCAACACAATTGGCTGGATAGAATCCAAGTCTAGGCTGTCAGTCCGACGTAATCTTCCACCTACTCGGATGAGACCTGTGGCTTCATCAAACTCGGGGGCAAGAGAGATCAAACGACTGTCAGAAGGTAGAGATTGGGCAGTCTTCAGAGCCTTGACCTCGTATGGGAACGAGTCACTTTGAGCCTGGGCCAGGAGGAGTTTCTCAGCTTCAATATAGTCAGCTGCGTCACTAGAGAAGTTATTATCAACATTAGCCGCCCCGTGCAGGGACCTAACAGTGGCCTGGACAAGTTCTTGCCATGTAGAGAACTGAGTTGGGTCTGGGAGTGAAGGGTTATTCACTGAAATAGTACCAACGAAGGCAGCTTTCTTTAATTCACTGCGTTCTGGTTCTACCGCTAGCTTGGGAATGGATGGCCATTGGTCAACGGATTTAAGGAGAAAGGATGGTCCTGAATTCCATTGGTGAGGGCCTGTTAGCTCCGCTAAAGTTAGACCCCTTGTGATATGGTCAGCCGGGTTGTTGGCCGAATCAACATACCTCCATTCAGCTGTCTCAGTGAGAGTCTGTATTTCAGCTACACGTCCTCCAACAAACACCTTGTAGCGGCAAGACTCTGCGGTCAACCAGTACAGCACAGTTGTTGAGTCAGACCAGAGAGTGACTGAATCGATGGGAAGAGTTAACTCATTTTGTATTACTTGGGCTAACTGGGCGCCGGTCAGTGCTGCACTTAGCTCCAAACGAGGCATGGATAGGCATTTTCTGGGGGCCACTCTCGATCGAGCCAAGACAAAGGTGACGGCAACATGTCCTTGATCATCAGAAGCACGTAAATAAGCCACTGACCCATACGCTCTTTCAGATGCGTCACAAAAGATGTGTAGCTCTCGAGTGACAGGAGGATTATCAGGCCAGACTGGTGTGTATAGTCGAGGGAACTGCAACTGAAGGAGTGTTGGAATTTCTCCTACCCAGGTTAACCACTTATTCCTCAGCTGTGCAGGCTCAATCAGATCATCCCAGCCCAAGTTTTGCTTCCAAAGGTCCTGAATGAGGACTTTAGCCCTTGTAGTGAACGGGATAATAAATCCTAAAGGATCATACTGACTGGCCAATGTCTTGTACATGTTCCTCATAGTAGGCTCCAATGGCTCTGCAGAACGTAAATTGTAACCCAGAGAATCATTGAGACAATTCCACCGTAGGCCAAGAGTGGGTTCTTGCAGGTCTGTACTAGCTTTGGTTAACCATCGTTCACTGTTGGTAGACAAGGCCTCTGCTGGAAGATGCTGGATCGCAGATGGTACATTACAGGCCCATTGTCTTAAATCAAAGCCTCCCTCAGCCAGCAACTGACGCAGTCCATCCACAACGTCCTTAGCTTCATTGGCTGTTGGTGTGCTGTAAAGACAGTTATCAACATAAAAGGAGTTCTCCACTATTTTAACCAACTTAGGCATGTCACCTTTGTGTCCTTGTGCATGGTGTTGGAGGGCAAAGATGGCGCAACATGGACTACAGGTAGTCCCGAAGGGAAGCACCTGCCATTCGTATATATCGGGCTCTCTATCCCTGCACATGTCCCTCCATAGGAAACGAAGCACCTGTTTGTCTTTGGGCAGCAGACGTACCTGGTGGAACATGCCTTTTATGTCCCCGCTTACAGCAACAGCGTGCTGCCGGAATCTCAGGAGGACTCCCAATAACGATGGTCCCAAAGTTGGTCCAGGCAGTAGCTGACTGTTCAATGACTGTCCTTGATGTTGAAAGGAACAGTTAAAGACAATCCGGTCTTTGTTGTTGTGATGTACAACATGATGCGGAATATACCAAGACTCGTTACTCTTGTTGGCTTCCTCCGCAGTTATCTTGGCAACATATCCAGCTGCCTCCAACTTCTGGATCTCAGTGCGGTATGCTTTAGCCCTCTCTGGATCCCGTGACAGCCGGCGCTCTGTGCTGCGTAAACTGGGTAGAACTGCATCCTTTTCTGCATGGAGCAAACTCACAGGTGTCCGTCTCAGCAGGGGTGTAGCGTAGCGTTGAACACCATCCACATTTACTCTGATGGTAGAATCCTGAAGCATGTTGTAAGCTTCCTTATCTTGCTTAGACCTGGTGATTATTTTCTCATTGTACGGAAGGGTGTCAACTTGCCAGAGTCTTTCTACATGATGGATAAGTTCATCACGGGCTGGAGCTGTCATGATGTTAAGACATTGCTGCTTTCCTCGTGAGGACTGCATAGGACTCATCGGGCCTTGGAGACACCATCCGAGTTGCGTGCAGACCGCAATGGGCCCCCCTACTGGGCCTTCGCAGACAGGCTGGATGGGTGTCAGGAGGTGAGGATTGTCAGATCCAATAAGGAGCAGTGGCTTTACCCTGTCCACGGGAGGCAGTGGCAGATCCTTCAAGTGTCGATGGGCATTCTGGAGAGCAGTAACTGGGTAGTTGTGCTCTGCTAGGCACAAACCGGTTGCAGTGAATGCGTTGCATATAGCAAACTTTACCATGGGCTTTGTGACAGAGGACACCTCAAAGGAGATTGACCGCCCTTCCAGCTCTGTGTGGCACTGTTGAATTGTCTGTAGGGGAAGCAATTCAGTGGTCCCGGTTAACTTGAGCTGCCGTACTGCTGGCTGTAATACTATTGTCCTCTCTGACCCGTCGTCAAGGACTGCATGAGTTTCCATAGTGCGGTGGCCATGGTGGAGAAGGACCTTAACTACTTTCAACATAACCTTTGGTGAACGGTTAGGTCTGTCGAGGTAAACCCTGGTGGACGGCATGCTCACCATAAGTACAGCCTTGGACGTGTCATTAATAGTGTTATGTAGAACTGTGAGGTGAAGTTCTTTGCAGACCTTACATGGGCGCTTAAGGTTACAGGTCTCTACTGCATGTGTCCTGCCACATCTCCAGCAACGGTTTCCCTCTTTAATCCAAGTGACAATTTGATCCGAGGTCAACTTCTTGAACTGGTCACAAGAGTTGAGGTAATGGTCCCTGTTGTCACAATGGGGGCAGTATGGTTTCAGCTTTGTATTGGGTTTCTGGGCGGCAAATCCAGGGGGAGGTGTGCCCCTCTCATTGGCCAAGAGTACTGGTGTTGCCCGCTCCTTCGGGCGAGTAGACACTGTGACCCTACCATGAGGCTTGGATAGTTCACTCTGGAACAAAGTTGCGGCTCGATTGGAGATGCGTTTTGCCTGAGATTTGATCTCTAACCAGGTGGCTAGATCAGGAAGTGTGTAGGTCCTATCGGTACCTGTTTGGAGAATCCCCCTGCTCAGGCAGTATTCAACAAAACCATCACGATAGGCAGATGGCAGTTTACTTAACAGGCGATCGACATGAGAGCCACACATGAGCTCGTAACCATTCTGGCCCTCAAGTGTCCTTAGCATGCCCACCAACGACTGAACAGATAAGGCAAAGTTATCAAAAGCATTCGCATCACCCATTCTGATTGGTGGAGTGTTCATCATTACACCCAGCTCTGACTGGACAAGCTGTCGCGGCTGGCCATACTTGTCTTGAAGAGCCTGTAGTGCAGCTGAATAAGGACGAGGATGATACATGTAGGCTTTGGCCAGCTGCTGAGCACTGGGAAGTTTTAAGTGGCTTAATAAGACATGGTACTTGTATTGCTCACTGAGATGGTTGTGATTAGTCAACAAATTGTCCAACGCTAATTTTAACAGGGCAAAGTCACTCTCGTTACCGCTTTCAAAAACTGGTAACTTAGGCTGTGGGATGCCGTAGGCCGATGCAAACAGTAGCTCTGTACCCATATGTGCAGGGTGACTGTTGTGCATGAATGGTGGTGGCTGCACATAGCTAAGGCTGGTAGGTTGTAAAACTGGTGGCGGGTGGCTGGTGATTGGAGGCTGTAACAGACGTGCATGTGCTGTCACTGGAGGTATTACAGTTTGTGGTACAGTATATGATGTAGCCAGCTGCGGGGTGGCTGTGATAGGCGGTGGTGGCATAGACTGCATGCTTGTATGTAAGGGAAGTGCAGAAGTGGACATGACTGGAGCTCTCAAATGTGGTTGGGATATCACATTTGTTGCAGATAACACAGTTCGAACTGGCATAGTTATAGGGGCAGTCTGAGATACCTTAGAGACCGACGATGAGCCTCCTTGTGGCACTGCAGTAAATGGTGCACCTTTAGACTCAGCTGTCAATTGCAGAGGTCTAAATGATGGCTGAGACACCCAGGAGTCATCAGAAATACCCTGCTCTGCATGACAAGTCTGTATTGTTGACGTCACAGCGGGTGACTGAGTAGCGGGCTGCTGGAAAGAGGATGAGAGATGAGATGAACTTATGGCTTGATCGACACATACAGGCTGAGATAGAGACAAATGGTTGCCGGGTGAGCTTGTATGGATAGGAGTGGTCGAACCAGAGTCTTTAACGAGCATAGAGGACACAAGCTTTGCTACCTCAAGCTCAGTTTCTGCTTGTTGCAGCTTACGCTGTCTTTCTAGCTGCTTTGATAAGGTTTCTTTTGCTCTGAGAGCTTCCTCTTGAACTTGCTGGGCTTCTTTAGCTTGTGCCTGTAGCCGCTGGTATTCTACATCAGCCAATGAGTCCTCTGCAACCTGCTGACGAAGACTGTCTAACTGCCTTTGTTTAATCTTCTCCTCCAATATAGCAGTCTGAACGCTGGAGAGCTCAGGTGGAAGATAAACGCCTGTGGAGGTGACAGATCGCCTACTTGTCCTGGAGTGAGAGCTTACACCGCTATGAGACGTTTTCCTCGAGCTGCTTCTTGACTTACTGGGACAGTGGGAAGAAGCTTTGGGAGGAGGGTCCTCAGTGGGTCGATAGCCAACCTCATAATCGTCCAGGTGAGAAGGGAGATGAGTCTTACGGCGTGGTCTTTCCATTGTCTCTGATGCGTCATCATTTGCTGGATCCATATTGGTGTATTATTGCTCTCATCCGGCTCGAAGGACCATAAAATGTAGTGAAGTCCCACTACATTCAAGATTTTTAGCTGGCTGAGGCGGCCAAATATGGATCTGATTTCGGTTAGAAAATCAAGAGTGGAGAAGAGATTCTTTCTGATGAGCATTTATTTCTGTCCTGAATATGCAGCTGAGGTATGCACTGGAGATATTGCAAAGAATGTGTGGGTATGTGTGGTCTACAAAAGGAAATAAAGAGAAATAATTTACCAAAAATATTCATCTAACATTTGTGTCTTATTGTACTAACACAAAGAGAAATATTAACTAACACAATACAAGATATACATGATAAAGTCTGTATTTCCGCCTGTTATAGCAATTAAATGAACTGAAATACAACAGTAAACTAAATAACAGGGCACTATGAATCGTTATGTAAACAAACACTGGCCGCATTCGCACGTAGCATTAGTGTGAAGGGCGATGACTCAGCAAATTAGATCGGCAAATTACGGCCGAAATTAACGGGAAAAACTATCGTCAAAAAACACTGAAAGTGACCAATAACATGCATGACATATAATAATCATAATCAAACAAATATATGTACTCACTTGTATAACATAAACGCATTTGCAGAGCATAACCTGCGGCATAAACAGTGAATGGCATTCAGTCCGTACTGGTGTGCGTCATGTAAAAATGTCCGTGCGGGAAACAATTACTAATTTAAGTTCCTAGGACAGGCTTTCTGACAATACCGGTGCCAAAACGGTGCCTGAATCGATACTTTTTAGCCACAAAATGATGGTGGATGAATCTACAAAAATATTTTATTTGACAAAAGATTAAAAATATATATTTTAATAGAACAATATAATTACAATTTAAAGTAAACATCAATTCATATTGTATTACATTAATACATTTCCTTTGATCATTTGTTGGTTATAGCATGAATTTAAGATTTGCATTATGAAATTACATTAGCTTACTACTAACCTGTAGGGGGCAGGCAGGGGCCACATACTTTTAGGAGCACATTTTAACGTATACATCACAAAATACTTAAAACATTATTCGAAGTAATTTTTTCGTGCATCACTCTGCAGTCTTCTTAAACAAGATAATTAAATAACTTAAACTCAAAATAACTTAAACTTCCTTGTTTATTTATTTGACAAGTAATGTTATTCTGGAGTAAGAGAACACATTTCTAACATTCAAGTACATGAAGGCGTATTGTTGCACCTGTAAACTTTAACAGGCCTACAGTGGAAGTCAATTTATTTTGCCCTCCCATTCATTTAAAATAATGTTTCTAAAAATGTTTACAGTGTTTCCTAAAAAAAAAATCATTATTCTGGAGTCATAATAAGTTTGCATTGATAGTGATCAAAACACATTGAATGACAGTAAAAAGTAGCAATTTTACCCAATAAATGCGTTAATAATATTAACTGATTCCTTTGATGCTTCTTACATTTTTGCCGCAGCACCGAAATAGGCACCGAAATGTATACGCTTATTTAATACCGGTACCAAGGTACCACTGCTTTAATGGCACCGGGTTTCGGTACCCAACCCTACTTGTCTGTCACTGTGGTCTTTCAGGAATCAGTCTAACGCTCGCCACTCCTCCATGACCACCACAGCATCAGCTCAGGATACAGCCTGGTCCAGGATTAGGGAAACCTTGATTACAGTTAGCATGTTTTCCATCATTTTTCAGTTGATTTCTGTTTTTACTGAATCTGTCTGACGTATTTCATTCAGGATAGAAAAATTCAAATAATTTGAAGAAAAAAAAAATCTGTTTTATCAGATTTCGCAGGCCAGTCAAACAGCTGCTCAAGGAGAAATGCCAACGCCACAGATTGGTGATTTATTCCAAAGGTAGAAAATCTTATTAAAATGTAATCTATGCTGTCCATTAAGTACATACCTGTCTGTCTCAATGACTGACTCACAGCCATCAGACAAATGGATTTCTTCTCATGTGAAGGAGTGTGTCAGTCTGAGGCAGGCTGACAGCAGGCTTCTTTTCTGGCAGTTCGGTGGGTCTGCCATTTCCCAGACTGGGCCTGTCAACCTGAGCCACCCACACAGAATTCACTTAATTGCTTTATCACAGCTCTTGTCTGGGGTCAGAAATGGAGTTTCCCCTAGCCAAGAGAAGGAATTATTAAACGGAGGGAACACAGAGAGAAAAAAAATTCAATTTGTGCCAGCGCATGTCAGAAGCATTTACCTTCTTGTCGACAATTTGTTTTTGCCCATTTAAACTGAGCAATTTTAACAGCAAGCTGAAGCTTTTCAGTTTTCATGGTGAATTTGGGGTCTTTATTAAATTCTCTTAAAGGGCCATTTCACCAAAAATGGTTTTTTGATGTTTTATTTAAGCAATTTAAAAGCAGGGTTTCATCTTTAAGGAATTATGTTTGTTCCTGATAAACTACCAGTATGTGCATGGAATTTTTCTGAAGGTTGCAGAAATATTCTAGGTGACCAACAGTGACTGTCTTTACTGACTGATTCCTCTCCAGCTTTACTGTAATATGATGGGACCCTGAAAACTGCGTTGCGGATCCAAATACAGGTTTATTATAAGAATGGTCAGGCAAGCAATGGTCAACACAGGGGCAAACATAGTGATATGACATTGTGCACAGAGGCTTTAAAGGATTTATAAAAAAAGTTACATCTTGCAGTAAAGCAGTGTACCGGAGCTTGATTTGTTTAGCCATAATCACGTGATCAGTGACGTCCGAAGCTTCCACTGTGACTGCTTTGAATTTTTATTTGAAGGTTTAAACACCCTCGTAGGTTAGTAAGGTGTAAATGCATTTCTACTGTTTTAAAGCACATCACCGGTCCCACGCACCAGTAATTTAACTATAATGCAATAGTAATCTATAGTAAAAATCTTTTGAACGATACTAAAGTGTTTTATTGTGTTTTTTACAACTATTTTTTTAAGAATGCTACTGCATATTGTTGTGTTGTGTAGTGTGTAATGGAGGACAGCTGACGAATACAGCGGAAAAGTCTCACTCTCATAGCCTAGTCCTTAGAGCATTCGCCTCCCATGCAGGAATTGCTGGTTCGATGTCTGCTTGGAACGAGAGTGTGGATGTAGAATCGTTTGGAATAGATAAATGTTAATACTTATGAATACCTTGGATTTTGCTACAGTCATCGGTGGTGTATTATATTAATTAAATTGTAATATTACTACAGTTGTATTACTACATAAATTAGTTGGTCAGTTGTGAACATTTGACATTTTTGGAACACAGTGCTTTCTCACTTTTTAATCAGCAAAGGTCCTCATTGAGATCCGATTTGCGTCGAGTAACAAACCTTTTTCCAATGCTGTTGACTTGAACGGTTCACTGTTACACATCTTTTCACCAAGCTTGATTTCACTGTCACTTGGTAAACTATGGTGGCCGGGAATTGCAAAACAACATTACAAAGTGTGCAACACTTTTACAAAGCTCAAGACAAATTTACATTTTGAAAAACATTTAAACCTATAATCACACAATTACAGAGGAAAAACTATTTAACCAAGGACGAAAAAACTAATTAACAAATTTATTTTTTGAAAAAAAACAAACAAGATGACAAGACTTTTACAAGTCCCAAAACAAATTTACAATTACAGATTCCTTACGGAAAGGGAATGTACCTAACACAGGAAGTGATGTGGAATGTACCACACACCAGGAGTGATATATTATTTCTTATACTTCTGTGTTTTTTATTAATGTAAATCACTTTGAAATGCCATATGAAATGTGCTGTATAAACAAATTTGCCTGGCCTTTCTGATCAGTTGCCGACAGACATTTGAACAAAAACAGTGGTTCATTCGGGAATGAGACAAGAACACACTTTGAATCTGTCGCTCACCCCATCAATTTTTTTTTTTAAACTTAAAGAGTGAGTGTTTGTTTAATACAATGGTAAAATGTAAAAAAAAAAAAAAAAAAAAAAAAAAAAAGGTAAAATGGCTATGGGTGTTTCAAGTCTCATTATATTCAGTTAAGAATTATGTAAATGGTTACATAATGAATACATACAGTATAATACATATGAAATGAATATCAGTTATTTTTTGAATCACAGGATTTTACTGCTGGTAATCTTACATTTCTTTAGGTTGTGAAAAATGTTTGTTTGACAATCTGTACTTTAATCTGATCTCACACGTTTTCACCATTAAAAGCAAAAACATTCATGTTTGGTTTCAGTGACAGTAAAGCCTCGTCTTGTTTGATTTGATTGACCCACTCATTGACACTACAGCATTTTTAGACCACTGATTATACCAAAACTAAACATAAAGATGAAATATTGTGGAGTATTTTCAAACGATCTGGGGTGGCCCCACTACCCCCCTCAGTTACGATAGCAATAGAGCCTACAAACAGAAACATTTATATTTATATACAAGAAGGTTATTTCTGAGTTTTGGAGTGTTGGGATAAATTAAAACTCCCTTCAAACATTTTTTTTTTTGTTTTATAAATGTAGAAAAGGGAAATCCTGGAGTAATTATTTTCCCACTATACATTATGCACGCAGAAGTTTGAAGTTGTACTTCCTCACAGTTTCCACAATCTGATAGTACAGACCCTCCAGCAATTTATTCACTTCCTACCTTCTTTCCACAGAGGATTTATCAAAAGAGCTGAAAGCAATCCCCAAGAGAGGTTATTAATTGCTGTAAGATATCTAAAATCCCAACTGAGGAGAAGGTGTGACTTTTTAAACGAGACAGACTTGTTTACAGCCCAGGTAATTAAGTGATTATTATCTCAAAGAAATGTTTTACCAACCTTATTGGATTTGCACATGATTTAGTGAGTATTGACCAGTTCTGTGCTAAAACGTCATGTTAGTTTTAATTAAAAAGAGCCTAGTATGCTGGAGAAGATCCCCTTAGTAGCAATGCTGTCTAGTTTAATCAGGGATGTGTCACTGGCTCTGAGGGTCTGCTGATGTCCACACACTAAACAATCCTCAGGCTACATGCCATTCACATTGCTGCTTTGTCAGTTGTCTCTGTGTGAGCTGCACATATGTGTCAGAGATGCATTTGTGGCATATGGTTGTCCAAATATTTTAAATTGATTATAACACATTTATTTAGCAATTTTTAAAGTCAAAGACAGACAAGTGGAGATTGTTTTATCAACCTAGTGGTCAACCATCTACCCTCAAAATGACATAAATTTGGCATCAACCATGATGTCAAAAATGCAAATAGATTAGATGTGACATCCATTGACAAGGAAACACAGTGATAATGTCTGCTTGTCTTCTCTAAAAACAGCTTTTGCAGACATCTCATTATTATCTGAACGTTTTTAATATTTTAGCAGCAGATGGATGCGAGTCGCTTTTTGTATGTCCAAAACCAAAAGACTCAGAAGAACTGCGATGTGCGTACATCTTTCCACTTCTCTTTTTGTGTCCGTCAAAAAGCAACAGCTGTACACAAAACAGCAGGTTGATGACATAAAGGTGCCGGGGTTTAGAAGAAAAAAAAGACTGAACAAACCAACCGAGAAGGTGGCAAGGGTGTACAATCAAACTTTTCTACAGTCCAGTCAATAAGAAATATGTACATAAACTTTTCAACTGTATATTCACATTCGCGCATTCATTTATTCATTTTCTATTCAGCTTAGTCCCTTTATTAATCAGGGGTTGCCACAGCAGAATGAACCGGCAACTTATCCAGCAAGTTTAATGCATCATTTAATCCTTCCATCTGCAACCCATCACTCGGAAACATCCATACACTCTCATTCACGTACATACACTATGAACAATTTAGCTGACCCTATTCACCTATACCGCATGTCTTTAGACTTTCCAGAGTAAACTGCACGCCAACATAGAGAGAACATGCAAACTCCACACAGAAATGACAACGGGCCTAACCTAGGCTCAAACTCGTGGCTTTCTTGCTGTGAGGTGACATCGCTACCCTCTGTGCCACCATACCGCCCTATTTACATGCAGTAAATTTATATTATTCATACAAAATCCAGACAATTTAAGTAGTTTTTATTTTAGTTACACTGTAGATGTTTTCTTATATGTTATCTGAAGTTGGTCCAGATTTATTTAACTTCTTTCATTTTTGTTCTGATCCTCTGATAAACAGTCCTGGAAGTTTGTGAGTCATCCTTGAACAAGGACAGCACTGACTTTTCCCTTGAGTTTCCATGGTTACAAATACAATTCTCCATAAATCTCACCACCTGGCCATCATTCCATCCATCCCACAATTTATGATTTCCGTTTGTCTTCCCAGCATTACTCATTTATGCCTACAAAGAATATGTCCTTATTTGTTTTAATAATTGTCATTCTTTTGGGGAGCGAAATTAAGCTTCTTGACAATTCATTTATTTATTTTTAATGAACGAGCATCTAAACCAATGCTGTTATTTCAATCAGCTGCACTGTACCTCTTTCCCCTGAAAAGCTTATGCAGAAATGTCCCCTACAGGTTCCTCTCTGCTTAACAGAAGGAGATTTCTGAGCATGGTCTGTAATAAAAACTGCCCTGAATCCACTTAGCGAGGTTAATATCCACACACCGCAGCACAACCTCCGTGTTTGAATTAGGACAGTCTCTCCCTCGGTTGCAAACACAGCTCATATGGAGCTCTTCTATAGAAAGAACCAGGAAATGATGAGATTGGATTTGGCAAGAGCTCAAACGAAGTCCTGTCTAAATCCTCAAGGCCCTGCTGTAGTCTCCTCTGGGTAAGCTGGAGTTGGCAGTCTACCAGTCGCCAAAGCAGGGTCCTTCATACAAGTACAGCTCCAGTGACAGATGGTGGTGGTGTTGCTTGTTTTTATTTCAATGCCTGAGATGGCTTTACTAATTATAAAAAGAAAAATGAAAACAATTATTTACAATTGATTCAAATAAAATCAAGGGAAGGAAGAACTAAAAACTGTGAATTATCAGACAACTTTTTCAGACACCCCTTATACTCACAGTGCCCTTTTTTAAGATTATTATCCTTACAGTATTATCTCAGGCTTGACAGTGAGGAGCTGTGTAAGTTTAGTTTACCTGTCAAGAAGAAACTGCTAGGTTGGTATTTCAATTAAAGAGCTCATGAACTGAGTAATCTAAATTCCCTGTCTTATGGTCATTGTTCTGCGAAAAAAAAAAAAAAAAACCTTATGCAAGATTTAGAGCTCAAAACCTTCTTATTAGTCTAAGGCGAAGTCCCTTTAAGGCAGGGTTGTCCAACTTCTGGAGGGCCGATGTCCTGCATAGTTTATCTCCAGCTTGCTTCAACACACCTGCCTGGAAGTTTCTAGTATACCTAGAAAGAGCTTGATTAGCTGGTTCGGGTGTGTTTAATTGAGGTTGGAACTAAACTATGTAAGACACCAGCCCTTAAAGACCGAGTTTGGACACCCCTGTTTTAATTTAAGTCATTTAACTGGACGGCCATTTTTGCAATGCCTCATTACATTTAATCTTTGGAACCACAAATAAAATTAAACAACAACCGTCTCATAAGTTTAGTTTCTAAACTTTTCAATCAAACAAAATCGACCTATTTTTAGGTTGCCTGCATGCTTACTCGAAAGGAATGTGGTGTTCTACACATTATCATCCTCTGGATAATGCTTTGCCTGGTCACGCTGCTCTTCTGAAGTAATTCATAACTTGGTCTTGATGCCAAGTCTCTTGCAGAAACGGCAGCGACTCTTTCTGTACAAATTTTGGGCATTAGAGTATTAGCTTTATGTTGATATATATGTCTGTGAAGCAAGTATTCGCTGAGATTTCAGTGTGTTTATTGACCACCAAACTGTCATAAAAGCACACGTCTGATTCGAGCTTCCTCCCAGAGAAACGCCAGTCTGTAGCGATCAATGATTGGCTCCTGTACTAGTAGGCGGGGATTCATTCACAATATTGACCATTACACTTTTCCCCATTGAAAACTATACGAGTGACACGTCTCGTGTATTCTATAGTCTTTGTCTAAGGTCAGCTTATATTGAAGTCGGTCTGCCAAAATGACCGGTTGTGTAGTGCTTTTTTATAAAATTATTGTCTAAAACTCACATCCACATGTGGCAGGTTAGGTAATTAGTTTCTTTACTTCACGGATTCCCTGGTCTTTGTTTCTGCCCTACCATTAAACGCCATTTGAGCTATAAAAACTGGAAAACATTGAACACCTTGGAATAACAAGGTTCTGCGTTCGATTTTGAGATATTGAACTTTAAAGTTTTTGCATTCCTTATAGTAAACAGTATGTGTGTAATATTTGCTTTTTAAATGAAAAGTCTTAAAATGTAAAAAACTTATTAAAAAACTCCCATAATGTAAATAAGTTGTCATTTAATAGGAATATGTCAATAACTCAATTTGATAATTCTAAGGGTTATAATTCTAAGGTGACGATTTGTAATGCGCCACTTAATGGGCTGCTGCACCGTGAACACTTTCCAGACCTGCGGAGGGCACTCGAAATACTAATCGGGTTGGATATTGCAGCATTGTTTGGCTATGATGCCAAAGCTGCATATGTAAGTGTAGAGACTAGAAAAGCTGCGAGAACCAGACGCAGGTGCGTGGCTGAGTTTGTTTTGCTGTGCCGACTTTTAGACTGAAAACTATGTGACGATTGCCTTTTGATTTAAACATTGATCCCTTTTGGTGAGTGGCTGGGTGGCATTCGGTAGATTAAGCTCTGGCCCTTGGGCATAACATATGATTTTTTAAGCTACTGTGTCAATTTTGCAATATCGGTTTTAATCTGGCTTTTATTCAAGACTTGTCAATAAAGAAACTATTTTTGTACTGTGCCAATCTCTGACTCTAATTGGTAGAGCAAACTTGTGCGTTCCTTTACAGATGGTGCGTGTGTTTTAATTCTTTGGGCGAAATTCACAAATTGGCGTAGTCGGGTAAACTGGTGTCATTTTTATTATAATTTGGGAGTTTAGAGCCTTCATCTGCCCACCTGCCATCCGTCACGCATAGGAAAAGATGAGCAATTGCTGTGTGTTAGGCTCTGCCCATCAATTCACACTGCTATTAGGTAAATAAGAAGAGAGGAACATTATAACATAGTTAGGTGTTGTTTTCAAATGGTAAAACGTAAAAATGATAAATGCAGATTTGGCGAGAATAAGACACATAACCCATTAAAAAATCTTGGCTCCAAATTTATGACAGAAATGTTAGCATTACCAGTCAGCAGTTGCCTACTTTTTTTTTTTAGAAAGAAAGAATTGCATCAGTCAGACACCTGTGATGCATTGCAATGCTATCGCACAGTAGGTTTTTGGCTAGAGGTCAGAAAAGTGAAATTAAAAGTAAAAAAAGAAGAAAAAATAGGCATGCGTGACTGAACACCATCCCATGTTTTGCAGTTAGATAATTTCTCTGTGACATCCAAAAGTGCTGTGGCCTTTCTCCTCTCTTTCATCTGTCTCGCTTCTCTTCTCTGCAGCTTTTGATCATTGCAGGCCTGTTCCTGACGGTTCCTTGGCCCCATTGATTTTAGCTGTGTCTGGTACTGAGGATAGCAAGGAGCAGAAGAGCTCATCTGCACCCGGTCCACTCTTTAATTAGAGATTCTCTCAGCCGGTGTTCCTGGCCGGATGCAACAGGATTTGAATAGAAGGTTTTGCTAAGGAAGCGGAAAACCTAATTGCTGTCGTGCTCTCACTGTCGGAACTGCCGGAACGAGAAGTGGGGAAAGAGAAGCCTAATTCATCTCTTTTATGTATGACAGCCATAAGTCATAAGAAAAAATGAGGAGAGCAGATGCTAAGAGGTTTGAAATGTGTGCTGAGCTTAAGGTCTCAAACCTGAAGGAAACTTAGAGTTTAAAAAAAAAACAGTAGAAGTGACCTAAAATGTTCAATGTGGAGAAAAATACTATTATTCACCATCTATTGTTGGGTGTTCGAATGCTCATATTACATAAAACATCACTTTGTACCACAGTTCTCAATTCAAACGGACATTGTTTCATGTTCTGAGCAGCTGAAAAGAGTAAATGAAACACAGACAAGACACCACTTGACTAATATGCAGAAGTGGCTTCTCTAATTTACTCTATGGTTAGTCCCCTGTGCATTTCGTCTCTTCAACTCTGACTGTTGAGCCTATCCAGTAATTACAGTTTTAATTGAAACAATTACCTTGAGTCAGTAAAGGAGACCTCTAAACCTTAAGGGCCCTCTTTTCACCAATCAAAATTACAGCTAGCAAGACTTAGGCAGAAAAAAACAAAGACTTGTATTTTACAACTCAGTGGTATCAGTGGTATTAGTGGCTTTCTGGACATTGGATTTAAGCCTAAAAGCTCAAGTGAGTTTGATCATGCTGCAACAGGACTACAAATCATTCAGTATTCAGACAACCAGTAAATAAACAATTCCTGTAGACTAGAGACATTCAGAGAGGCCACGAAATTTCATAAATGGTCAGCATGCTTGAATAATTAATAATTGGTTTGGTTGTATCATGAATAAAATTTTTTGTATATTTGCATAGACACTCAAAACATACAGTATTAAGGTTTTGACAGCATCTGAACGCAAGCACTTTCTAAGTTAATGGACTCTTCAAGATAGGTTGATATTTATCTATGCATTAGAGATACAGTATACACTCATATTATGTATACCTTGCTTGTACCAGGAGCAGTTTTGGTATACTTGTTCAAGGTTTGATGTGTGGATATTTTCAGAGATGCTCTTCTGCAGATCTAGGTAGTAACATTGGGTTTTTGAGTTACAGTTGGCTTTCTATCAGCTTGCACCATTCTGGCCTTTGGCATCAACAAGGCCTAACCATTCTCTGCAAACTTCTAAATATGTGAGGTGACCAAACTTTTATTTTAATGGATATAACTGTCTGAATTAACAGTTTTGATTAAGGGCATCAACATTTTTGACTATATTCACTGAGAAATGAATAAAAATAATAATTCAACTTACCCAACATTGCTTGACACAAACCATGGCAAGTTTAAAGAGCACCTATGATGAAAATCATCTTTTGTAAGCTGTTTGGACAGAACTGTGTGTAGGTATAGTGTGTCTACAGTCAGATTGGGGTGATATAAAGACAATAAGTCTCTTTTTTATTTCCAGACATTAAAATAGGATGCAAATCTCTCCCATTTGAGGCCCACCGCAACATGACATTAACATGTATCCCGTCACATTTGCATGCTAAAATAGTGCAAAGTTAAACGTGTGTGAACTTTGTAACAACATTGTGTGTGACTCATTACAGAAAGGCTTGACTTAACTCCACAACAAGTACAACAAATAAACATTGGGAAAGTTCTTACTGTAGTATTTCTTACAAACGTTATGTGAGATCTGCTTCTTTCATGTGTCACTTTGCTGTTTATCTGATGCAGCTGGAGATTGAGGCATACACTGACAAGCACGTGGGAACGGTGGCAGGGAGAACTAGCACATGCCACAAAAACAGCTACATTGTGTTCAGAGCAGAAAATTCCAATATTCTGAAAGGTATGATGATTAATCTGATAGGTGTTTTGAGCTGAAAACTTTACAGACAAACTTTACAGAGATTCAAAAAACTTATCTTAAAAAAAGTTGTCCTTTAAAGTCCATCGATGCTTGGTTAAAGTTTAATTGATGCTTGGTTTAAGCTTCAAAAGACAATGTTTACATGCTTAAATGCATTGAGGTGATTAAAAGATTATATCTGAGTTAACATTTAGTTGTAGAGTACTTGTATTCTCTGAAACTGTATGTTTGTAAATAAATAACTTTAAAAAATGTTGAAAAATGTTGTTCTTCCAGAAATATCAAACCAAGCAGCTTTCTGTTCATTTTGAACCTATGCAGTGCTTCCCACAGGTTTGAAATATACTTGTGGTGGTAGCCAGATTGAAAGATTGAAAGACACCTTTTACCCACAGTGCATAAATGGTCAACTACATGCGACAAAAAAAAAAAAAAAAATTTATTACTGTATAATCGTTTTATTTTTATGGTTATTTTATTCTCTGTCAAGTTCAGGTTGCTTAATTGATATGACATTTTGTACAGTATTGCCAAAGCATTTTAGATTTGTATAAACTAGTCTATGTTATATATTAACATTATCAAATGAATAAAATATACCGCAAATGAAAAGTAAATGACAGAAAAAACAATAAAAACAGACAATATATCTCAAAAACATATAATAATAAGTGTAGATTATTTAAATAAGGCAGATTAGTTGATTAACCATTTCTAATGGTGTACAAATATTTTGCAGCCAATTTAGCTGTCATTTTATACCCTCCGAGTATATGGTGAAGTTTTTCTGGAGTCATTTAGTAAATAATGAATTATTTAATGTTTCTCTCGCTCTTACAGCTGTGTGTGCTCAATTAGCTGCGAAGCCATGTGGAAGTTGGTTTAAATAATAGGATAATTTAAAAATGCATACAATAATAACAACTTTCGAAAGCGAATGCCAAATGCTGAACATTAGGAAATTTAGAAACCCTAGCTAGATGCGTGTTTTACGTGTGCATCTCTGTGGGTCTGCAAAGTATGTGACTGTCTGTGGGAGTGTTGATAGGACTTGCACACACAAAACCAGCAGTAGCCTCCGAATTGCTAGCAGTCGGTCCTGCATTATTAAATTTATAATTCACCAATCAGATGATTACTAAGCCACTATAAATGCCCTAAGTTCCATTTAACAGCCATCTTCGTTTTGAAGAATCCCCCCTTCCGCCCCTACTCCTTCTCCTTTTCTAGATGGGTGGCACGATGGCCCAGTGGTTAGCCTTGTTGCCTCACAGCAAGAACATCACTGGTTCTAATCCTTACCAAGCCAGCCAACGTTTCTGTGCAGAGTTTACACGTTCTCCCTATGCTCACTTGGATTTCCCCCGGATTCCCCGATTTCCTCCCACTGTTCAAAAACATGCAACTTAAGTTAATTGACTAATCAAATAGACATGGAAAATAGAAATAGACCATAGACATGCTCCTAGTAAGTAGTTCTCTCTTAAAGGGCACTTATGGTAAAAAATCTACTTTTCAAGCTGTTTGGACAGATCTGTGTGTTGGTATAGTGTATAGACCGTCATACTGGGGTGATATGAAAGGGTCGGCCAATTGGAGCTGTTTTCAAATCGATCGCACCATTACGTAGGTGTGCGATCCCCCCGCCCATCGAATTGATTGTAAGCTGCGCGCATTAACATGTTCCGGTAGTCGCGTGTATATGTCAACAAGACCAGGCAGACATACGCAAAGCAACTGGGAATAAAAGGTCTGTTCTGTTCGCTAGGATCAGCAATCATCATCAAATGTGATTAAGAATAAGTTTCACTTGTTTAAAGTGTTTTAAAACAGAGTATGTGTGTAATTAATTACAGCGTTTTACTTCAGCTTTACTTCATCAGCACAGCCGCGTGTCAGAACAATTATAAAAGAAGACGCTTCAATCCCGGTTTGTGGAAGTTAAATCATAAATTTATTTTGTACATTAGCATAACAGATATCCACACAGTACTTGAGGTTAGCCTTAACTAAGCTAAGCGCGCTCTGTCTGCCTGCCTGTGTGTGTGTGTGTGTGCGCGCGCGTTAACTTTGTAACGATATTGTGTGTGACTCATCAATGCAACTTCACAATACTGATTAGTAAAGGTTAGTTCTTACTTTAGTATCTCACAAACGCTACGTAAGACCTTCTTCCTTTAAGTCTGTCTGTTGTCTGACGCAGCTGAGGGAGGAGGCATGTAGTGGGCGAGAAAGTGGGCAGGAAAGAATCGTCTTAAAGGCGCAGTACGACAAAACCACGCCCTGCTGGAAATCAGTATAAAACAGCATCTTGTAAAAGGTATAATGAAAAATCTGATGGGTATTTTGATCTGAAACTTTATATACACATTCTAGAGACGCAAAAGACTTATATTAAATCTGAAAAAAGGGGTAACCTTGGTGCCCTTTAAGAACAATCACTATCTGTTCATTAGCTACTACAGCAGGGGAGTTATCGAGATATACCTGAGCTCAAACTCCTCTCTCGCCTTGTGAACGGGAGAGAGCCCTGGGCTTGACGATCTTATGAGCTCAGGGCTCTCTCCCGGGACAGCATGCCATACAAGCTTTATAATCAATCAGCTAATGTGAACTCTTGAAAAAAGTGTAATAGGATGATAATTATATCTATATATAAAAAAAAAAAAAAAAAATGTGTCACCAAATATACAAATATACCCTTACATACTTGGGCAGCCCGCCCAAGTAAAGTCTATGTATGGGAAGCACTGCTACAGTATGCCCAATTCAACATTTTAAATTCTTAAACAGTACTTCAGACCGCACAATCAATCTTCTGGATTTTGTCCAAAATATTTCACAAAGCAAACAATCTGTCTATGAAGTTATAAAAGTAAAACGTCTTTTTTTTATTGCAACTGAAGGTTGTGTATGTACACTATAATTGGCAGTCACAGTATCACGGTGATTCTCATCATTTGCTTAAGGTTGTGTTCTGTTTAACATTGTTGCATTGCCAGCATTCAGCCATGCAATTGGAAATAACCATCTTTTGGTGAAAGGCAATGATTTCTTGTTGCTTTGTTACTGCAAATCATTGTCAGTGTGAGCTGCCTATTATTTTGAAGAGATAGCTCTTATTGCTTTTTGCTCTGTTGCCTTGCATTGAGTTTGTAGACAGTGTTAGAGAGAAAGAGTGAGGATGAGGATGGTACTGAGTGAACCATGTCTTTATTTCCTATAAGTTTTAAGCTGTGAGCAATAACCTAAAGTGAAGGAATACTGAATGGACGTCATTCACTCTTTCAAGTGAATGCAGAGTAATACAAACTGGAGCAACTTCAAGTGTTAATTGGAAACGAACCAATTGAACAATAAGAAGTCTTACTCATTGTTCTGTTTAGTACAGCTCACTTTTTGGGGCTTTTCCACTATTTTCCATACATAGAACCTGGTGCTTTTTAGTACTACCTCCGGTGTGATGAGCAGCCATTGCTGTATTGTTTGTTAACATGACAAAACTGTTTTAAATAAATAAATAAACACTTGAAATGGCAGCATTATCCTTACTGAAGAAATAGAAGAAGCCCAGATGTTCCTCGAATTGTTAGCTGAGGAGAAGATTCAGCAAGACCTTTTTGGGAGGACACAGAATTAAAACAGAAAAGCAGCTTAAAGCATGTTAGTAAATAGAGGCCCATACAAAATATACCAGTAATTTTTTGTCTTACTACTATGGAGAAACTCCCATTTAAACATTCAAGAAAATGCATTCAAGTTTGTTACTGTATGTACTTGAGTGAGGAGCTGAATTGTTTCCCACCTGTCCCTGTTCTTGAGTTATGCTGGCCAGGTGGCTTTGCCCCATTGGGTGATGCAAAGCAGAAACTGAATTTGTGGAGACTATAGGTTGACTCAGAGCAGGACATTCTCTCTTCAGAATTGTCTGATCCAGCAGAGAGTGTTTTCTTGGGATCCAGCCAAGAAGTACTGTTTGTGACTGTGAAATGTGAATAAATTGAGTGAGCCTTCTTAATCTGCCAGTCTTGCAAAAGAGGAACTGTTAGACATACTAAAGCAGGGTGATTAATTAAGTAAAAATTGAAAACGCAATTGAGCAAAGTTGTGATTTGTCATGAACATCTTGTCGTGGAAGCATGGTTTGAACAGTAGTAAATCTTCTCCAAAGACTAGAGGGCACTCTCACTGAAACCCACAAACCCCTCTAATTAGTCACCAAGGAAATTCGTAACAGTTACTGAATAAACAGCATATTTGACTGCTTTTATTGATGCAGCATATGACTAATAAAGACAACTACCAAAGTACCTCACAGAAGGATTTATTTCAATCACTCGACTGAAGTTATGAGGTGAGTTTGTAGCAAAACCATGTTATTATATTTGGTCGTTTTATGAGCAGCATATAGTACACCAAGCCATAGTTCACTGAGAACTAGTGGCTATTATTATTGTAGAATGATTGTCAATTTCATTGACTGATTAAATCAAATTAAATTGAGCTTCTTTGTAGTAAATTCTGAGGTTTACTACACTCAAAATATTTTTACTTGTTCAAACTACTTAATTAAAATGAGCTGAAAAAACACAATTCTTGAGATTTCATTGGGACAACATAATTCTTTATGTTCAATCGATATAAATTTGTTAAAAGTGTTAAGTTAATTAAATCGATTTGTGTTGGGACAACATGAATGAATTGTGTGGAACTATGCAATTTTTACAGTGTAGAATCGGCTTTTATTTACACAATGTGCATGAAAATAACATTAGATAAATTGGCCAGCCCTAGGACAGACTATACCTGCCTTGGAAATGCGAGTGATAAGAATCAGCTTGCGGTACCGTCAAATTATTATTGAGTCTGTCACTAGTCAAGCAATGGTAAATGAACCTCGCTGATATTGCAGCGAAACAAAATGTCTTTGATGCATTGGTTTCACCCTTTAAGCTTTCTAGCATATCTGTCGAGGCAGGGGTTGAAAGGTCAAGGGAGGTAAAGATGTACTTAGCAGTCTTCAAGAAGTATTTATCACCCCAATCCAAATAACAGTCTAAAGCCTCTGGGGAGCCTGGCCCACAACAGTCTAAAGACTGGAAGCGCAACCAGATGAGATTAACCATCCGAAGAACTGCGGAAGCAAAAAAAAAAAAAAAGTTGTTCCTTGTTTAAACTGTTTTTATTTGTTTTTATGTTTGTTTTTTTGCATTTTTGCCTTTATTGTGATATGACAATATATATATATATATATATATATATATATATATATATATATATATATATATATATATATATATATATATATATATTGACAGGAAGTGAAGTTAGAGCGAAGGTTATGGGATCTGGAAAGTTTCACAATGTACTGAACTAGGTAAGCCTTGGTAAGTGCTCTAAGCATTGGTAATGACACTGAACTGTTGTTGACTAGTAGAAATGCACCATTTGACTCATGTTCTTCAAACAACAGTGACAGTTTCAATAGTTAGCCGATGATCAACACTTAGCTTGATGATTGATTATAAAGCGTGTTTGGCGTGCTGTCCCGGGAGAGAGCCCTGAGCTCATAAGATCCTCGAGCCCAGGGCTCCCTCCCATTTGTAAGGCGAGAGAGGGAGAGAGTTTAAGCTCAGTTAAGTCTTGAGAACTGTCCCACTTAATTGTGGGTAAAGGCAATTAAGAATTGCTCATTAAGAGCTCATCAATGGTGCCAATTTGGTTTGGTCAATTCACCTATGTCACATTTCTTTGAAATGTTGGAGTAAACAGGAGAACCCGGGGGAAACCCACATGAGCACGGGGAGAACATGAAAACTCTGCGGAGAAACATCAACTGGCCAAGTAAGAATTTGAACCAATGCCATTAATGCTGTGAGGCCAACAGTGCTAACAACTGGGCTGCCCTGCGGCCCTGTCAAGGAAAGGAGGTAGGTGTGAGGGTAGAAGGGGGATACTTTAAGTTGAAAATAACAAAAGTAAGAAACTGATTATTTATAGTGAGTTAGAAATCATCCAACTGGTGAATCCTGCTTTGATAATGCAGGACCAGCTGTGGACAATCATAAGCATGTGAACCTCTTGAAATTAGTTTAGAAATAAATTTCACAAAGAGCATCCCATAACTTCAAAAGACAGTGTCTTGCTCCTCTTCTCAGGGAACCTTGGTTACAGTCATATCCTGAGAAAGTAGTTTAGTAATTATGTGCACTGAATCTACACCATTGTCTCAAATTACACAGTAGTCTAAATAGCACTTGTTTGAGTGTTTTAGATGCTGCATTACAAATTACAACTTGTTATTAGAGTCCATCTAATTTGAAGTGAAATGGAAAAAGGGACTGGTGAGAGTGGTAAATTGTTACACGAAGTTGCAACGAAAATAATCAAACTCGGTATGACTAATTAGAACAAATCTTGAAAGCAAATGCTCTATTTTCAGAATAATAGGGTGTCAGGGCTGGTGCTTGATGTTTCTTAAAGTGGAGGTGCTAGAGTGTTTTTCCCCCCTCGAGATTGAGTGTATATAACAGTTTGCCAGTGTTAGTTTTTGAAGCTATATATTGTTCCAAATCCTGCCATGCACGCCGCAGCTTGTGTCTTTCGAAACTGTCTTGAAGTAATTTGTAGCAGACAAATCATGGCTTCGCAACATATGTCTACATCGCCTACTGACACGACAGCTCAATGCGAACAGATTTTGTTTGAACATCATGCTAAAAGCAGGTCCAGCAGGCATTAATGCTGACGACTGTACATTCTGTCCTTGCTGGTGATTCACTGGCTGTTTTCTAGCTGCTGGTATCTTGGGGAGGAAATCAGAGCTGACAACGCTTGATGTTATGAACAGAGGAACTAAATAAAGTGCAGGGTGTCCATTCATTCTGTTCCTGCCACTGGCACTTCACCATGTCCTTTCACAGTAACACTGGCACAGACAGACTTATCACTTCTAATATGTCTCTCCTTAACCCTTGAGCATACAGTTATTACTCCTGTAAAATTGCTTTAGGAATTTCAATTAATTATTCTTGAAATGTTTTTGTCGCTCTTGATTATAAAATAAAATTATTTTAGGCTGATGATATTCATGTAACAGAACAATTTATTGTTACTCCCACTATATTCAAAATGTATTTACTAATAGATAAGATCGACATTGAAACATTTCCTCTCATGACTCAAGATACTTTCATTCATTCATTTATTTTCCTTTGGCTTAGTCCCTTTATTCATCAGGGTTTACGCCAGTGGAATAAACCACCAACTCAACCAGCATTTGTTTTACACAGTGGATGCCCTTCCAGCTGCAAGTCAGCACTGTGAAACACCCATACATCCTCATTCCTGCACATCCTCTATGCCAAGTTTAGTTTATTCAATTTACCTGTACCGCATGTCTTTAGACTATGAGGGAAACCGGAGCACCAGAGGAAAACCCACACGAACATAGGGACACAGAAATGCCAACAGGCCAAGCTGGGACTCGAACCAGTGACCTTATGGCTTTGAGGTGACAGTGCTTCTCACTGCGCTACCTTGTTGTAACTAAAGTTACATTAAAAAAATCACTTTTGCAGGATCTTTTCATTTTTATACACAACCATTGCTATCTTTCCTCTTTTGCCACGAGGAGCTCTCGAGAACCACCTGATCTCGTACTCCCCTTACATGCTCTATTGACCAGGTGGGAAACCTGGGCTCAATTAATCTTCGAGATCAGGGTTCTCCCCCGGGACAGCATGCCAAACTTGCTTACAACATAAAGCAATATCTAAGTCTGAACTCTTGAAACAGTGTTCATATGGTTTCTTGCTATATGCTTTTTAGTTTTCAACTAAGCCTTACAAATGATCTAGTTTCTAGGGGTGGCGCTGTCATGCAGTGGCTAGCGATGTCTCTCAAATACAGAAAATTGCTGATTTGAGCCTCAGTTGGATCATTTGGCATTTCTGTGTGGAGTTTGCATGTTCTCCTCGTGTTTCTGTTCGTGGGTTTCCTCCGGATGCTCCAGGTTTCCCCCACAAGACAAGCGGTATAGGTGAATCGAGTAAGCTAAATTGGCCGTAGTGTATGTGTGTGAATGAGAGTATATGGATGTTTCCCAGTGATGGGTTGTAGCTGGAAGGGCATGCGTTGCATAAAAAACATGCTGGATAAGTTGGCGGTTCATTCCGCTGTGGTGACCCGTAATGAAAAAAGGGACTACAGTAAGCTGAAAAAAAATGAATGAATGAATTAACTAGTTTCTGCTATGATTATTGTTTATAAAGTGCGAGGAAAAATTTAAAGTTACGCTAGAAGTAAGCATCAATTCCCACTTAAGGTTTAAACACAAACTTATTCTGTGTTGCAGCCTTTCCTAAAATGTGTTGTTAGACAGCTATGGTCATGCAGTATGTTCTGTCATCAAATAGTTCCAAACTTAAATGCAAAGTTGTAAAGTTTACCTCAACTTTTACTAGTTGTTTTACCAATAGGAGTACTATAGCTGACCTTGGTGACACGAACCTCCCTAAACTTCTTTCCCATCCGATTCTGCTTGCCTACTCAAGTGGCATCTAAAGTGGGGTTTGTACCCAAACAACAGCAATGTCATGAATTTGGAGGAGGAATGAATCTCTTTTTAATTTTTCTTATATCAACAGCAGATGAAAGAAGTGAAACCTGTCATAGATATTTGTATACATTCTCAGTCGGTGCACTAATTGTTTGGTACATTTTTCCTCTGACATTTTGCATTGTGTGTGTGATTAAAATCAGTGTTTCTATAAGTGTTATATATTATACAATTTAGGCCAATGCATTACACATGGTGTACCACTGCGCAGAAAGTAAATGAACGAAGAGGGTGTGAATAATTTTGTTTCCCTCTGGAAATAAAATGTGGACATTTTATACCTGGACCGGTATGTAGCTTTGTCTACTTGTGGTTTTGACAATATATGAGTTATATTTATAACTTATATTTAAAGGATCATAAAACACAAAAGATTTTTTGAGATGTTGACGATTATATATGTGTCTCATGTTGCTAAAAGCACTATTAGGACACTTATTTTACACATATAAAAAAAAGTGAAAATTGGTTGTTTTTGCGTTATTGTGAGCAAATTTGTTCTTCTGGTTTTAATATAAATTTTGAAGCTGCGTCACGGCCATGAGATCCTTGTGTAAATTTCAGCCTGGAGACTGGATGTCTGTGTCTGTACTAGTCAGTACAACGTGACATCATTGAGTTTTTTTTTTTTTTTTAGCATTAATTCTTGAGAAAGACATGGTTTGAACCAATCAGGGTGCTCTATTGTAAATGAGATGCAACTTCATTAATATGCAGGATATAGCTTTGAAGACTGTTTTAGCTGTTACAGTGTTCAGATGGCAGAGAGACGCCACATTGTGTTGCCATTTGCCAACCATAATTAAAGCAAGCGATAAAGCAAGAATGTCTAAAAGCAAACATCAAAATAAAGAATGTTGTATTACATATTTTTACAGGGCTCTGTGGAATTCTTGATTTTGATTAGTCAGTTCTTACATTCCAAGGAATGTTATTGCCAGATAACATCCGCTGAAACTAATAACAGTTATTACATGCCATAATGTAATGTACTGTTGTGTTGTGATGTGATGAATCCCACTGATCCCTCAGGGGGATGTATGCCAAAAGTCAGTTTGTGTACACCCTGTGAACCCTTGTTCTCCACAAGTCGATTACTCCATGCGATGACAAAAGCAGTTCTCCAAAAAGGTGTCATTTCCTTGTGAGAAAATGAGAGGTGTGTTGTTTTGTTTATGCACCTTGACAACTTGAGTGCTTTCGATGTCGCACCGACCGGCTCGTTCTGCCAGGCTCTGTCTGTCCTGACCTTCAGCCAGGCAGAAAAGGGTGTGCTTGGGGTTCACAAGCAACGGCCAACAACCGAGACAGCTCTTGTATTGTACCTGCTCATAGAGCCGTGAAATCGCTTTGCCACTTCTTCTACCTTGTCTTCTGTTCTGTCTTTTCTTCATTTCTCCCTCCCTCCTCCCTCAATTTCTCTTCCCTTCTCATATCTTGTTTTCTAAATTCCACCAAGCTGACATCCCAGAACTAAAAAGGGCTAGTTTGCAGAAAAGCCTGTTCTCTCTTTCTCTCGTTCTCTCTCCTGGTGTCCCTTTACCTCTTTCCTCTCTGTCTGTCTGTGTGGTTCTCCTTTATTCTCTAAATTCACTCTTTTCTGCTTCTTCTCCTTCTTGTTTTCCTTCGAGCTGTAGAAAGTAAGCCTCCAAACTTTGTGTTTTGTTCTGCTGTGTTATTTTTGCCTCAGTATCTCAGCTGGGAGAATCACCCCTGCCGCGTAATGAGAACGAGGTGAGGGGAACTGGGAGTGTAATTATTTTCATTTGGGTGTCAGTGAGGGGCAGTTACGCATTTGTCTCCCCCTCTCATCTGACAGTATCACTGGGTTCTTGCACTAGTTTCTTTGGCAGCAGTAAATAGGAAAAACCTCTTGTTATCTCCTGCAAATAGCTTTAAAAATAAGGGGAAAATAAATATATAAAACCCTCTTTGAGTTACTTTTAACAGAAAGCACCAGAGATGCCATAGGTGGAGAGAGGAGTTGCTTTGAGTACTTAAAAAAATTATCGTAAATTACACATTTGCCCATCTCTTCATTGTTTCTTTTGTTGTGTCGTTCTCTGTTTTTGCTCTCTTGATCGATGTGCATCTGTCTGTATATCTATCATTCTGTTTGTCATTCTAACGATCACTTATGAACCATCATCCATTTGTCATTTCGGTGTGGGCAATTTCAAAAATGAGAGCTGAAAATATATGCCTGTTTTCAAAATAAAGATTTATTCTGACCTAAAGTGTGATGTGTTACAGATCACACAGTACATAACAGATTATTGAAGATCTAATTTCATGTCTTGTTAAAAACGTATCAATAGCTATGTTACCATCCTAAAATGCAAATAAAGCAGCATTTCTATCCATCGAGTCAAAGCGAACAAAATCGTCAATTTCAGATTAACTGGCAAAAATATCAACAGTAAAAACGGAATTTGCTGCAGTAGGAGAAGCTGTGTCAAGCTTTTCCTTATTTAATAAATGACTTGTGCCTCAGCAGATGTTGCCAACATGCAATGAATGCGTGATGGCGTTTGAAAGCCTGAGACTAGGAGCACAGATGCTCCTTACAGTTCTGGAGGTATTTAATACACTAATACTGAAATAAAATGTTTTAGAATGACAAAAACAACAGTTCAGATGTTTTACAATGTGCTCAGCCTGCTAGTTCATCCATTCACACATTTTTATCTTCACATGATCTCTTATAACAAAACCACATGACCTTTTTTATGCGCATACTGGAATTTGTTCTGTAAAAGTGTTTCTGTCATAGTCTTTTCTTATTGGATAAAAAGTGTATCCTACTCAGTTATGCACATGCATTTTTTAATGCACATTTTCAAAATGTTTGCACATCTAGGTGTTTCCATCGACCTTTTTTTATTTTTATGTGCATATCCAAAATGAGGGATAGAAATGTACCTATTTACTCGGACAATAAAACAAGCATACATGTTTCAACTAAAGGCCAAGCAACACCAAATACTGATAAAACAGAAGGCACATGTGACTTGGCTGTTTGTTGATTGGTAATTTCTTAATTATTAAAAGTATATAGGTCTCATGCGTTTATTTAAACATAGGCTTGTTCTGAAAATGTAGCCCCATATACTTTTCTGAATATCGCGAACTATTTAGCCAGAAGTACGTTTAGCTGCATTTTATTTTTAAAATGAATGCTATGGGGCAGTATGATGCCATTCCTTTTCACTCTTACCAGCTGACCGATTACCTTCATCTGGACGGCTTTCCCGCTGTTACCAGTTTTTCCTGTAAGCTCACCATGTATGTTGGCTGACTTGAGATGCAGAGAGGAGTTGACCACGACAACAGTGTTCGAGTCCGTTGAAGAACAGTTCCAGAAAGTGGTTAAGACAAAAACAAAATAATAAAAAAAACTATTAAATAACAGGGTGAGAAAGTGAAGTGGTAAAATCAAGCGAGGGTATTTCTTTTTTTGGATTGCTTTTGAAAGTTGTTGGTTGGATTAAACGTTGCTCCTGGGACATACAGTATTGGGTGGTCTTCATAATTGTGTATAGAGGGACGTTTTCAGAATGAGCCTGGGTTGGTTTATTTAGATCAGTGCCATAGACGCATTGCATTTTAGTCTTGACAACTATGTTTTTACTGGTTAAAGGCTCATGAAAGTACATTTCCTAAGAATTTATTTATTTTCAGTTCATTTTTATTCAAATTGTGTTCATTTGTCCTGTAACTGAAGACCAATTTCAGGAATAACAGTAAGTCATAATTTAAAAGGTATTCTAAATTCCATTCTGGTTTGCTTAATTAATTTGTATGTCTACTCTGACATTTTAAAGTGTACTATTGCTTTGTCAATATTGTAAAACTATCAGCTGCTAAAGTACTTTGAAAGTGAAAATCTAACAAGCCAGAAAACTTACTTGGGGCAAGATCACTTCTATAAATTAGATTTCTAAACTATTTTCAAAGTGTGTGCTGCTTGCAGCTGGGTGTGTCCTTCAGGATATTCTCTTCTAATAACATGCGTATATGTATGAAAAGGTTACCCTAACACTTTATCACAACACGAATCCTCTTTAAAGCACACTCTGTAATTGCTAGTCAAGGCACAAAGGCCAAAGAGCGGCAATCTCCTCTGATGTTGACAATATTCCACTGCAGTTGTTGTTGTTGTTGTGACTGAGAACGGCCTTGGGCCGTTGTTTGATGTATTATCCTCCATTTGAGATGAAAAACAAGTGCTTCCGTGCTGTCCATTCCTCTCTGCCATCTGGACAGGCTTCTCCGTGGTCAGAGGAGCCTCAGGACAATCTGTAATTAAAATTCCAGCAAACCACGTGGCTCAATGCCTAAAGGTTGATGAAATATTGATGGGCATGGTGTTTGGGATTAAAGCGTGTCTTTCCCATCTTAGATTCTATTCTTCTCAATTTCCTCATGCTTCTCTTGCTCTTTTTTGCTGTTTTTACTCTCCAAACTGTTTTTTTTTCACTCTCACTTAGAGTTTGTCAGCTTGTGTGTGGTATAAAACATTCATAGCCATTCCGAAGGTACCAAGCGGATGTCTGGATGTACAGGCTATAATTTGTTGTGTGAACGGGCTAATGTTAGCCAGTGATAAACTGTAATGGACTCAGACAGCCAGCCGTCACATGGGGCATCTGAGCAACTATTGCAGGCCGTTAAAGAGCCTGTTATGCCACAGCTAATTCAGCACAGGAGGAATTACTATTCAGGCCAAAAGGCTACCTGTCCTTACCTTGAATAATGCAGGATGCCAGAGTGTTTTAGGCGCATCTCAAATAACTTGATGCTTTCTGGAGATGTTCTTGAAGAACTTATGCAGCATGACAGGAAAGATCTCAGAGAATGGACTGATGTTTCTCAAAGAGGAATGCCACGCTGCTGTGAAACCTAAAAGAAAGCTGATAAAATTCTAGTCACTCACCTGCTAAGAGCTCTGCTACTGAATTCTGCAAGGTACATCGATTTCTGTTTCATGGTTGTAGACGTGCTATACGATTTTGTGTGAATCTAATGCTGTAGCTAGTTTCATGTTCATTTTTATGTATCGTAGGATGGAATAAAAGCAGTGAATTACGTTACAGCAGTACATGTTATAATGATTGATGAAACACTTGGGCTGCATTTAGCACACTCTCTTCTGGATTTGGAAAAAAAAGAGTCGCCACACCTGAGAGGCTCTTTTCACTGCTGTAGGAAGTGTGCTATTTACACGTAATGGCTTGTGCTAGTCAAAAATAGCACAAGTCATTTGTTTCATTTGTCAGTAGGGCTTCTGAGTTGAATTCTCTCTCTCACACAGTGAGTATTAATTATTAAGTTTGATTTTATAAAGATGGAAATAGGTATGGATGTGGCTGGTCTAAATGAAGATATGAACTCAGGAAATGGTTGAAATTTTTATACAGGAATCATAGCCTGAGAGGAATTAGAGTTCTGGAAGGCAAGCTGCAGTTCAGACCTGACAAGTTGGCATTTGTTGCTAAACACAAACATTTTGATCACCTCAAAGCAACGATCTCTGATTAGACTTCTTCTTTATGGCAATTGCGAAAGAACAGCACTATTTAGACTAAATTCTAAAATGTTTAACATTTTAATGTACTATTGAATCAATTCTACATACACTTTATTCAGGGTATGACATTAACATCTAAGTAGATTTCAGCTGTGGCGGGTTAGACAGTCACTCCTACTAGCCATTTTGGCTGGTTGAAGATCATTTAAAAAATGTAGTATTCAGACAATTTTAAAGTTCAACAATAAGGATTGCCCAATCAGAAGCCAGCGTGAGAGATGACAATAATAACTGTGTTCGCGTGAGCAAAAGAAAGCAGGTAAAAACCGAATGAGATGATGATCACGCACACAGTCAGACATAGGCCATTCTGATGCACTGACGAGGGCTTCAGTGTCAATGCTGATTTCAGGTGATGTGATGTGCATGACTGTTTAAAAGTTTCAAAAAGAAACGGTTCCTTGCGCAAAACATCCATGCCTGAAAATGTAACTGGTGCAATCAGTTCTTTTTTAAATAAAATGGACAAAATGTAATGCTCGTGCACCCACGGTCCTACTGCTTCAAGAACTCCAGATTTTTTAAAAGTCTTTTTGTAAGCAGCAGGTTGCTTTGCTGTACTCTTTCATGTGATCATCATGAAGTTTAACAATAAACTAATTTCAAGAGGCGCACTTGCCCATGGTTGACCGTGCTGGCCCACATTAGCTAATCACGATCCTCCTTTTAAAGGATCCTAAGTGACTATATATATATATATATATATATATATATATATATATATATATATATATATATATATACTCATTTCCTTTCTACAACTATCTTTGTCTGGAAAAAAAAAAAACCCTCCTCCCCTTCTTCCACCTATATCCACAATAGGCGGCATGGTGGCCCAGTGATTAGCACTCTTGCCTTACAGCAAGAATACCAATGCCGTTTGGTCCTCGCTGAGCCATCTGGTATTTCTGTGCGGAGTTTGCATATTCTCCCCGTGTCCGTGGGAGTTTTTCCCGGGTTCCCCAATTTCCTCACACTGTCCAAATATTAGGGTTGTCAAAATTAATTGTTTCTTCAGTGCACCGCGATGCAGACGCAGACAATTCGGTTTAGGTTCAGTAATAATCACAACCGGTTATTGTGTACTGACATCATTTATCTCATATCATTCTGTCACGAGGGAGGCGAGTATTTACAACACTCCAACGACTAAAAACTCATAAACTGTGCACAATTTGACTGCATGTGTGTTTGCTGGATCAGTCTTTCACTGACACACAGCAGAAGCCCCTATTTCACTGCGATTGAGAGAATGAAAGTACTCCATCTCTCTCTCTCTCTCTCTCTCTCTCTCACACACACACACACCTGCACACACACGGTGGCCCATTTGACCTGCTGGCATGACATTTCCTCTCCTCTCGGCTGTTTTAAAACGATACTTCTAAATACAGACACGACCGCGTGCCTGCAGAGTTTTCTCCACCGTGTCTATCATGGATCAGCTGTGATTGCCGCTGCCGCCAGCCGCTTATCAGTGTCACTCATCTGTAAAGATCGCAGCGCGCAAGAGCCAATCGCAAGCGTTTTTGTTGAGGGTGTGACCAATCAAGGGGTATAAGAGAACTAGACAAGGATGAGAAAGCGAGTGGGATATTTTTATTTGTTTATATCAATTGCTATAAATGCTCGTGTTGTTTAAATGTACAGTTTATTTTAATGACTGCTTGTATTAAATCACAAAATTGTATTACAAATAATATATAAATATATTCATACATTTTAATACAAGAATTGCTGCTGTGAAGAAAATATAAATCTGTATGAAAAGCATCATCAATGCACCAGGATATCAAATTGAACAGAATCGATGGCATGATAATCGTAACCAAACCGTGAGACCAGTGTAGGTTCACAGCTCTACCAAATATGCTCTATATTATAGATAAAATAATCCTGAATCTTTCTTCTAAATGTCTTACTCTCAGGAAGTTCACCTTAGCCTTAGCAGCAGGGGAGTTTTGAGGTCAACCTGAGTTTCTTAGTGTTCAGCCCTGAAAAGTCATGTGAAATAAAGACCAATGTGACACTATGAAACCACAACCCGTTTGCTCATGCTAATTGAGCAAAGTCAGAACAAGGAGGCAATAACACAAAATCTAAATCAAGTAATTTTATCATGCCAAAGTCAAATTTTATGCATGTAAAATCCCAACAACAAAATTGGGACTAGCGAAAATGGTGAGTGGCTACACTGGCTAGTAATGTTGAAAACCTACTAGGCACAGTGGCTGGTGATCAATAAAGTTAATGTCATGCCCTGACTTTATTTATAATTCAATAAAAACTATATACTGTATAGGCAAGCAAATGAGCTTAAAATATGAGTGTGCTGTGCCATATTAAGAATTATTTTGCACATAAATTTTTCATGAGAAATTGCTTCATAAGCAGTTTAACATGTTTCATTCATACAGTATATTGGGTAAATGTTTTCCCCTATAGAGTTTGCCTCATTTCCTTGAAAGAGTCTTTGATAATCGTTACTTTTTAGATAACGATATTTATTATATTTTATGATTTTTTATATTTTGTTTTATAATTTGAAAAATCATGCATAATATATTTATTAAAGTATAATCTGTCCAGTCATTGTGCCAGAAAACTGTCTTTGTAACATTGACTCTTTCTGTGTAAATCTGTGTAATGACTGTTGACTAGCACACTATGATCAGGAGGAAAGCCCATTACTACTGGAGCTCATATGTTCATTAGAAGCTACACACTATGGTGGACCCATCTGTTTTCAGGACCATGCCAAACCGAGAAATGATTTTTTACATTTCTAGAAAATGATGGTACAGAAATCATTCAACTCACATGCTGCACCTGATCACTCAGGGTTAGGAGATTTTTTTTTAATGCCGGACATTCATTGTTATAATGGGAAGAAAAATAAAACAGTTATACGATAGTGTCAGATGGGTGAATTTCAGTAAGTGTGCAATATTATGTTGGTGCTATGCAAATTACAATATTCAATTTCTAAGTAGAAATGCAACATGGATGTTTTGGATTGATTTGTTCATTCATTTATTTGCTTGTTTGTTCTTTGTTTATTCATTCATTCAGTCAAGCTGTACTTTTTAGGGTGAAAAGTGGAGATATATTGCCTAAACCAAACGAACATTGTCATTGTGCATTATACACCATTTCAATGTGGTGATGTCATTTGGCCCATATACATTTCCTGCTTGTTATCAAACTATTTCATAACTGTAACAAGAGCAATTCAAGCATAACTTAATGTTAAACAGCTATCATAACAGTATTTATTAATATGTGGCTCTTTTTGGATTCTCTGAAACTTTAGAAATTAAAAATGTAAAACAGAAATAAACGTTGAGACTATTGATTTTTTTTTTTACATCCCTCAAAATGGTCTATACTCATTATGTTACCAAAAATGTTTAGTTGTTGCTGTTAAATTCACTGAAAACTGATTACTGTAAATTTGTTCTCCCATATGACGCATTACTGATAGTGAGAATATAACTTGTATCTTTATACCATCTGCAACAAAGTTAGTAGTTACATGCTGTCCACAGCAGATTGTTCTTAAAGATCTCATCTTCTACTCTGGCAGCTGCAGTACCTTGTTTGTAAGATTCAGGTGTTCTTATAAAATGATTGAACTAATTCTGTCAGTCGTCTTCATGCCTGGGGGACCCTTGAGGGGTAAGTTAAGTCGTCCTGATTTTTCTTCTTTGATTACTCGCTTACTTCATTTTCAGGTCTTTGACAGCTCTCCACCGTCGTGAGGAATCCGCTGGGAGTTGCTTTCTCAGCACTTTTCTTATATTCCCCAGTGGGCTCCTTCATTTTCTTTATTCAGCTCTTGTAAGAGTGACGGCAACCTTCTGTAGCGCCTATTCCCTCAGGTAAGACCCTAGGATGTCCACTGCTCCTATTGAGTTACATGATTTATCATTGTTATTATAGAAAATGTAGTGTTGACTGAATCAATATATGGATATAAACACTGGATCTATTCCTTATACATTTTATTTTTGCACCAACACATCGGAAATGCCAGTCCATCCTTCTTCACGCTCTGCATCTTCAAACACCACCTCAGAAGTACCTAAAAATGACAGACATGCAAGTCTATTTTTCAATCATGCAACTATTTTAATTCATGAGCTTATTTAATTCATGTACATGAGCTTGCCAGACCACAGTAGCTTCTGCTGATAAGGATAATTATGATGGCTCTATGCATTAAAATCAGTATAAACAGTAAGCATTGGATGTAAATTGCTGCCTTTTAAATGCATTGCACGTTCTCTTCCCTTTTCCCGCCCCATCTGGTGAATGATGTCACCTTAAGACAGCACTATCAAGGAAACAGGCCAGAAATAGTGTTTTATATATTCTGCGGGACTGTATTCTGTTTGGATCTGTTATAGATGACAGTAGGTATCAGCATAGGCTGCAGCTGCACTTCCAGACAAATTTAGGTTAGATTCACGTTGATGTCTTCCATGTATAAGTTTTTTTTTTATTTTTTTTTTTATTGTTTTGGCACAATACGCTTTCTTAAAGGGATTGACTGAGATAAAATAGGTAAGGTCCATGGAGGATACATGTATCTGAAAATAATGTTGATTTGTTTGCCTGTAGACACCATGATCCAACCCAGGCTCATTCTGAAAACGTACCGCTATATACATTTCTGAAGAGCACCAAATACATCCCAGGAGCTTTTTTGGCAGTTTTTGTCTTTGCGATACCACCAGAGGCCGCTGTGTACTCCTTTTTAGATCTCAAATTTTTCTCACGAGTTCCATTCGTACTTGCTGTTCTCAAGTAAACCCCCCAGAGGCAGCTGTCAACTGACTTTCAACTGACTGATCGACTGACCCACTATCCTCCCCCAACCAATAGTGTTTTCAAAAGCACAGATTGACCCGCCCAAAAGCAATCCAGAAAAGAAAAGCCCTCGCCTGATTTTAAGATTTTACCACACTCTCACCATGTTATTTACTTGTATATAAATTTTGGCTTCTGTTTTTTTCTTACCTGCTTTCTGGAACTGTTCTTTGCCGGACTTGAACCTGGTCGTCATGATCAACTCCTCTCTGCGTCTCAAGTCTGCCAACGTACATAGACAAACTAACTGGGCAAACTGGTAACAGCTGAAAAGCCATCCATATGGAGGTAAGTGGTCAGATGGTAAGTGTGAAAAGGAACCCTGTCACACCGCCCTGTAGCGTTTGTTTTAAAGACGAAATGCAGCCATACGTACTTCAGGCTACATAATTTGCGAACTTCAGAAACTTATATGGGGTTACGTTGTCAGAATGAGCCTATGTTGCAGCGATCACACCACCTTACTGTATAGACAGTAGTAAATGTAAAGAAGAAGAACCATCCAGGGATGTGTTTGCCTGCCTACAAAAACATAACAGCTCAAACAGCTCAATTCCAATCCCAAAAGTAAATCTCACTGACTTTTGTATTGATAAAATATCAGAGGTTTAGAAATGACAGGAGATCTTTGTGTTTCTGCTAGACTGAAATATGTTTTTTTGGCAATCTGACCACATGTTCAATGTGTGAGACAGCTTTGGGTGAAGAGTTATGCTTGTAGGATTGATGTGTGTTAGATATGTTAGATCTTAACATTCTCAGCCCTTGCAACATGATATCCGCTGAAGACTTCAGTTGACATTACAGGAGACTGTGAATTATTTTGATAGAGCATAAATATTGCAGTTCCTATAATCACAAATGTCATAGATGTTTATTTTTAGTACTCTTGTAGATAATACTGCTACAACTCCAATCAATAACTATCTTTATTGCAGTGTTTGACGTGTCCAAAATTCATGTCACTAATCATTTTCCTAAAGAATTCTTATTGTTAAATTTAGTTTGGCTTATAAATAAGCTTGCAAAACTGACATGAACTGAATCAAGCTGAATCAATATTGAACCAAAATTAGCAGAATGATGACACTATTGTCTTTGTAAAAACGCTTTTCTTACTTAGAATTTTTGTCATTTGTGGCTCAGTGGTTAGCACTGCTGCCTCACAGCAAGAAGGTCAGTGGATTGGGTCCCAAGCTGTGCCAGGAGGGATTTCTGTGTGGAGCTTTCATGTTCTCCCTGTGTTTGTGTGGGTTTCTTCTGGTTGCTTTGGTTTCCCCCACAGTCCAAAGACATGCAGTATAGTATTCACACTCTATAGCATTCATAATCTACATCTACTGATATCAAGCAGGCGGGTTCTCGAGACCTACCTGAACTCAGATTCCTGCAACGGGGAGGAGCCCCGCGCTCTAAGGGTGAATTCTTGAAACTAAATTGGCTTCAGCATATGTGTGTGAATGAGTGTGTATGGATATTTCTAGTACTGGGTTGCAGCTGGAAGGGCATCCACTATGTAAAACATATGCTTGATAAATTGGTGGTTCGTTCCATTGTGGTGACCCCTGATGAATAAAGGGACTAAGCCAAAGGAAAATGAATAAATGAATGCTGAATATTTTTTATATTTAATATTTTTAATTTAACTGAACAAAACGGAACACTGTCTAATATTAGCTCTATATAAATTAGATCATTGTTAGATTGTAAAGTAATAACATCAATATTTTCCTATTTATTTTTATAACTGTGATTTTAAACAATCCATATTGTATAAAAATATCATTCAGCAGAATTAATGCACTGAAAAGACCTTAGAAGCATTTCGAGTAAGTAGATAAAAACCCTCTGAAAAATATGAAGCTCATTTATTATATTCTAAACTGTAATTGATATAATGCTATTACTCTCCATTTCAGAGCTCAAGCTTTACATTTTAGTCTTTGTAAACATTGAATAAAATGAAAGTTAATCAATGCTTTGCATATCTACTCGAGCTAAATTAAAATATCTGTACCGATTCACATCAAAAGCGCAATTAAGAGATAAACGGCAGATAATGGCTCTGAATACACCACTGCAGAGCAATTTAACAGCCTCGCTTCATCAGTAATGGAGCTGAAGCAGGACAACTGCAAAGGACTGTTTGCCAATCTGTGTGTTTGCATTCACATTCAGCTGCCCTCCGTTACCTTCAAGGTAGAGTCTGTGTTTGCTGGAAAGTAGCGCTTGACATTTGTGATCTCCCTAGTGATAAATCAAAAAGCATATGTTTTTGATATCACTTAGCTTCTGTTTAATTACACAAGCAGTTTGGAGTGTTGTCATCTGTGCGGAATTACTTTTAGGTTAGTCTTGAGGCAGAGGAATGCGAGAAGAAAGAGGGATTATTTTGCTCTTAAACTCATAAGCTCACAGCAGAAGTGAAGATCCACACAGATGAAGACGCTCATCCCGCAGCCTTCCTCTTTCCACTGTTGCATTCAAGCACTTCTGAAGCACATCTCCTACGGTGTGCCATCATTAGCATAAAAGCCCCCTTCATTTAAATAAAGCGGCAGTTGAATTGTGGGTAATCTTCAAAGAGGGATCAAGCTTTGAAGGTGCTGTAGCTGTGGTGTCTTCAAACATTGTCAACATGCTGATCCCTTTGGGCAACTTGAGCTTGGGATCCTTTTTTGTTTCAACCATATGACGTCTTCTTTTGCTAACTGTTTTTTTTCAGGTCAGCCCTAATGCCTTATTTCCCATATTAAGGATTCTGATTGTGCAGAAAACCTTTTGACACTTATCTAAGATCTGTGAGAATGGATGATTGCACAGCCTCACATTATCAGAGCCATGTGAGGTAAAACATTGTCATCTTAATATTTGATGGAGTACATCGAGATTTTAGGATTTTCTGGGATTGCATGAGATTATGAATGTAGGTTAAGTTTTCATCAGAAACATGTAGTCGGTAGGATGTTTATCTTTCAATAATTAATACATAATATTCAATAAATAAGTTTTAAAAATTTATTTATTGATTTATGTGATGTTTATTTATAAACAAATTTCGAGAGGATCACATGCTAATGATTGCTTGCAGCCGGTCCTGCATTATTCAATTTATGATTCACCAATCAAACGATTCCTATCCACAATAAATACCCTAAGTTCCATATAACAGCCATTTTCGTTTTGAAGCGTCCCCCTCTTCCACCCCTACTTCTCCTCCTTCCCTAGATGGGTAGCACGGTGGCCCAGTGATTAGCACTGTTGCCCCATAGCAAGAACGTCACTCTATCTTTTTATTTTTATTTTAAAACCCAGATCCACATTCATATACTGTGCACCAGAAATTGCTTTTGAAGGTAATTACCATTACCATTACCACCTTAACCCATGTATTTACATGTTTATTTTATTTGTTTCTAAGTTCACTGTGAATCCATGTAATAAAAATGAAATTTATTGCAAGCAAAATATATTATATTATATTATATTATATTATATTATATTATATTATATTATATTATATTATATTATATTATATTATATTATATTATATTATATTGTGGTGGCATAGTAGGTAGCGATATCGCCTCATAGCAGGAAGGTCGCTGGTTCAAGCCTCGACTGCATCAGTTGGCATTTCAGTGTGAGTTTGCATGTTCTCCACGTGTTCACATGGGTTTCCTCTATAGGTGCTCCAAATTCCCCCACAGTCCAAATATATGTGCTATAGGTGAATTGGGTAAGCTATAATTGTCCGTAGCGTATGTGTGTGAATGCGAGTGTATAAGTGTTTCCTAGTGATGGGTTGCAGGTGGAAGGGCATCCGCTGCGTAAAACATATGCTGGATTAGTTGGTGGTTCCTTTCGCTGTGGCGACCCTAGATTAATAAAGAGACTAAGCCAAAAAGGAAATGAATGAATGAATTATATTGTATTGTATCCATTGATTGATTGATTCATTCAGTCAGTCAGTCAGTTGGAGACTAAAATGAATGTTATGTCTATTATTTTTGGCCTTAATAGCACAAAAATGCACTTGTCTGTTTTCAAGCACTTTTCCAGATTTGTCAATAAATGTCTGACAGAGCTCGTCAAAATGTGAATTTAGCGAGCATGTGTTTCTTGATGGTTTACCGGGGACATGTGAAGCTCAGTCTCAGCAGGTGTTTATTAGGCCCCGTCTCTGACTGACAGATTAAAAGAGATCCACAAATAAATCCCCACACAATTTCCACAGCACCATGGAAAAGCTCCAAAACAATCAATTTATGCAGCATTCTGCAGTTTGTTGATTTGTAGGAAGAGGATTAAAAGGTACTTTGAGCAGCGAACACAAAGATTGTGATAAAGCCGGAAGGCACTTTTAATCAAGCTAGGCTTTCTGAGGTATATAGGAGAAATAGTCTGAAAACTTTGGAAAGTACTGCCTCCCATTTTAAGAGAAGGAGCGCTAGAGTGATTACTTCTCAGTGGTGTTTTAGTCCCTCTGATGTTCTGCATATTTATGAGACCCTCATAGACTAAGGAAGACCTTTATTATTTATTTCACATTAAATGCTTGAATACAATCACAAGCAAGTGGATTGGCATTTCGGCAGTGCATGTGCATGTTGCCATATTTAGAATGGAACTTAAAGAGTCTGAAATAATCCCACTTTAGATTTTAAACATTTTATCTTTACCTGCAGCACAGAGTGGACAGCCAGTTCTTGATTTTTCTGTATCACGTAAGATGTGTAATTACAATCACAGGACTAAGAATGAAGTTCAGGGGGAAAAAAAGAAAAGAAAACTATTCTGACTGTTTATCCCAATCTTATTTGACCTTTAATCATTTCCTTTTTGCGTTTGTAATTTCAGCTCAAGATACATTTTTGTTTTACTCCTATTACTGAAAGTACAAATGTAATTCCCCTGATTAGGTAAAATGCTTATTAGGGACCGAGCACCTAAGGTGCGTAGCCCCTATTGGAATTGCTCCGTTTCTAATTCTTCTTCTTCTTCTTCTGCTTCTTCTCCGGAATAAATGGCGATTTATATGGAAACTCACAAAACTTTGCACATGCCCCAGAAGTGGTGAAAATGTAAATTTGTTATAGATTTCAGAAGTGGGCGTGGCAAAATGACTCGACAATACCACATATGCACGCTTGATGGACTGGCTCCCGGGCTACAAGTCACTCATACGAAAACTAGCACAAACATCAAACATGCCAACACCTACAAAAAAGTCTCTTCAAGCGAAATCTCAAACCCGACAGGAAGTCGGATATTTTAAACTTCCTGCACGAAAAAGTGGCTACATAACCATGGACATTTTAATAAAGAAATAAACACATGTTTGCTGAAATTCGTATTAAAATCTGTTTTATTTATATTTTGCAACGTATATTTATAATGTTTTATGCATAGTATATGTTTTAAAAAGATGAAAAACAATAAATCATTGTATAAATGCTGTAATGTTTAAATAAACTTACATTTAAACACGTAAAGGTCATGAGACCATCAGGAAGAAGCAGCATCTCATTTCTATATATATATATATATATATATATATTATTAATTACCTCCGACACATATGTTTGTGTGTGTATGTATATATGTATGTATATATATGTATGTATGTATGTATGTATGTATGTATATATATATATATATATATATATATATATATATATATATATATATATATATATATATATATTTATTATATGTGTCTGTATATATATGTATATGTATGTGTGTGTGTTTACATATTCATATATATATATATATATATATATATATATATATATATATATATATATATATATATATATATATATATATATATATATACATACATACATACATACATACATACATATATACACACACACACACACACACACACACATATATATATATATATATATATATATATATATATATATATATATATATATAAATATGTAATTAATAATATACACTAATACAAAAACAGTTAAGGCATTTTAGAATGATTAAAACAAGATTTAAGACATGTTACAGTGTGCTCAGCCTGCTGGTTTGTCCATTCACACACATTTTTATCATCATATGATGTCCTTTTTAATGTACATACTGTAATTTGTTCAGTAAAAGTTTCCATTGTAGTTTATGCGCATATTTTCTTATTCAATAAAAGTTTATCCTACTTAGTTATGCTCGTTTTATGCATATTTTTAAAAGTTATGTGCATCTTAACGTTTCCATCAATTGTTTTTATGCACATATCCAAAATGAGTGAAGTGTAAGTGTGAAGTGTAGGTGAGTGTAAACATAAGGGTAAGGCGAGAAATACCGCTTCGTCTTTAAAAAAGGAGAGGAGACCGACAGAAACTCAAAGTTTACAGAATAAAACCTGCTCCTGACCCGGTTAGGTTCACAGAGTAAGTTACCACAGTAACTGATTTGGAGTTAAAGTTACCTCTCTTTAAGAAACAGGCTTGACTTACCCTGCTTCTCGAGTTTGACAAACCTGCCATTTTGAAACGGTAAAACCCAGAGTTTCTCTCATTTCAGGGTTAAAATGCTCTGAGTTTTCACTTAACCTCCTTTCTGAAACCGGCCCCTGGTCTAATCCTGTTTATTTGAAATGAGCCTGCTTCCGAGCAGCCTTAAGCTACTAGAACTGTTGCTGTGACAACAACTCTCGGTTGAGTTTTGTAGAACAAAACAATCCTGGATCATGTCAAATCGTCAATAACCAAATCCAGTTAACTGAGTAATCCACGTACGAAGAATGGACCCCAGCTGCGCTCTCATATCGGGAAATGAAAACAAAACCTTCGTTGCAGCACATTTATAAACAACACTGACAACCTGGGGCTCCAAACATTTTTTGTTCTTCCACTTGTTTTGGCAACACGCGTCGTCTCTTTGCCGTCTGAACACTGTAACAAGTAAAAACAGTCTTCGAAGCTATCATGCACATTTATATAAGCTGCATCTCATTCATAATAAAGCGTGCTAATTGGTTAAAACCAAGTCTTTCTCATGAGTTAATGCTGCACACTCAGAGACGTCACAATGTACTCGCCGGTACAGACATCCACTCTCCACGCTGGAATAACACAAGTATCTAATCGCCGTGACGCGGCTTCAAAAATTAATTTTTAACCAGAAGAACGAATTTGCTCGAAATAACGCGAAAACAAACTAATTTTCACTTTTTTTGTGAAATATATTTGTCTTAATAGTGTTTTATAGCAGCATGGAACACGCATATGACTGTCAACATCTCAAAAAAAATGTGTTTAGTTGTTTTGTTACCTTTTAAATGAACATGTAACAGTTAACCAAACTTTGTTATACGTCAATAACTAAAAAAATGTCAGCTTTTTGGGGGCATACAGGAAACTACAGAAGCATAAATGCTCAGTTTGCTAATATATTTTTTATCTGTTTGCTGTCATTAAGTTGTTGTCAACAAATGAAAACATGGCAGCAGTATGCCAACATAACTATGTTCTCTTTTACTGTATATCTATGGTCTCCCTGAAAAAAAGCAGTGTTCCTCCGCCTTGTGTTTTGTTTCCACCGTCTGAAAGGGACATGCAGTAATTGCAAACAGGATATCAGAAGAGCCGTCTCTATGCATAATTCAGCCTCACCTTGTCAGCAAGTGCATAAAAGCCTCTGAAGGGCTTGAAAAGGTACTTGTACTCCAGTGTAAGCTCCGTTCACAATAATGCATGGTTTCTGGATTGAGGAAGGTGCACAACTAAACGCCTGTCTCATAAACAACTCTGGCATTCACAGAGTCATCCAGGTGAGGAAGCAAGGCTTTGCTGTTTGTCAGTGGATGCTTCACACTGCCGTGACTCGCTGGAAACTGTGACTATTTGTCATGGGTTAGCAAGTATATACACGGTTTTGATGGCATTTTAAGGATGTGAAGTTTTGGAGACAGTCGTCCTGGATCTGAAGGCTGTCGGACACAAGAAAGAGCACCATAGACTGTTTTTCGCTATTTTACTACACAGACAGATAAAAAGAACAGGTGCTTTGATGCAAAGCTTTGCTCCTTTAAAGGCCTGCATGAAGGTGATTTTCTCTCTAGGTCTGCTTCTGATTTTCTTTTTCATTTGATCTGGACAAAGCCAACACATTATACTGTACAAGTGTAGTCTCAGGCTGAGTGATATTAAAAAGAGTTAAAAGTTCAAGGCACTAGTAAAGCATATGCTATTACAAAGGTTAGACCGTATGTGTCTGTGCATTTTGCTCACCCAAGGGCCTCATAAGAATGTTAAAACCTCTATTCACCTAAAGCATAGGTCTTAAACTCAATTCCTGGAAGGCCGCAGCTCTGCACAGGTTTGCTCCAACCCTGATCAAACACAGCTGATCCAACTAATGAAGGTGTTCCTGACTCTATGGAACACCTCGATTATTTGAATAAGCTGTGTTTGATCAGGGTTGGAGCAAAACTTTGCAGAGCTGCGGCCCTCCAGGAATTGAGTTTAAGATCTATGACCTATAGTATGTTTTTGGGAACACAAAAATGAGAGATCTGAGATCTGTAATCGTAAAATAATTTCATACAAAAAAGCAGACAAAAAATATATAAATAATAAATAAATAAAAAAATAATATTAATAATTCTTTATTTAATAAAGGTCCCATTTGCCATTGTTTATTAAAATTCATCAATTCACTCATTTTCATCTGCTTTTCTGGGGTTGGGATGTGGGGCAGCAATCTCAGGAGAGAACCCCATACTTCTCTCTCCACAGACACTTCTTCCAGATCCTCCAGGGGGATCGCGAGGCATTATCAGGCCAACTGAGAGACATAGTCCCTCCAGCAGCTCCTGGGTCTTCCCCTTGGCCTCCTCCCGGTGGGACATGCCTGGAACACCTTCCTAGTTAGGCATCTGAAACAGACACCCAAACACCACAGCTGACTTCTCTCTATTTGGAGGAGCAGAAACTCTACTTCCAGCTCCTCACAGGTGACAGAACTCTTCACCCTAAAAGGGTCTAAAAAGGGTGTGCTCACCACCCTGCAAAGGAAACTCATAACAGAGAGTAGGAACGTTGATTGACCAGTAATTTGAGAGCTTTGCCTTTCGCTTTGCCTAAAGAGTTAAATAAAAAAAGTTTAATACAATAATTTTGACATGTTTTTACAGAGTTATTAATTTCTCTAATTATAATTCTCTAATAACTATTTTGACATGCTGAAGTTCAAGTTTGTCACATGAATTCACGATAACCATTAGTTTGGTTTGACGTGACATCCCAAACTGATTGATTTTGAGCAATTGACATTGATAAGCAATGGGCTCTTAGTGAAAATTTGCATGGGTCATGCAACAATAACATCTGACAACCACTCACATAGAAAAAAAACATTAGAGTTAGCACCATGGGATGCATAACTTGCTAATAAAATAATAAAAAGGTTGATTGTAAAGTGCTCATTCAGCAGATAGTATATCAATGTAGACGTTTTTGTAGCTTTATACAGGCATTCACACATTAAAGTGGTGCTTTAATGTATAGATTATGCTGTATAGATCTTCCTTTAGTATGCAGTGTTGCTGTTTTGAGTACAGTATGAGCACAAAGTACTCTCTAAAAAGATAAATCTACAGTATATCAGTAAGCACTGTTTTTGAACTCCCTGAAACACCATGACTGTACATTATCTTCCAAGAACACGCCACTGTATCCTCAATTGAAATAATTGTTGCCCAAGGGGTGCAAGAATTGGTTGTTTTGTTAATATTTTATTTTTGTCATCTCTTTGAGACACTGTTTCACAAATGTAATATACCAACTGACATATAATTCTTCCCCAACTGTTTTCATATTTCATATTCAGGCATATTTATACACTCTTAAAACAAATGTGTTAAAAACAACAAGACCTGTTATTTTTTAACATGTGTCTAGTTATGGACAACTAATCCATAAGTTAATCTTCACACAGATAATGTGTTAAATTATTTAACATACTAATGTGCTATAAATCACACAGTTTGTGTCATAAATGTGTTTTTTAACCACCTTACTAAGATTAAAGCAATAATTAAAAAATATATATTATTATTATTATTATCATAATTATCAAAAAAAAGAATTTGAAATTATTTTATATATGGTTTTTAAAAAGATAAGAAAACTCATCTAGCTCATTTTAAGATTCTGTTATGATGCTATTAATAAAAATGCATACAGAAATATACAGTTTCGTTAGTGTTTCTGTTTTCTATAAAACCAAACCAGAAATCAAGGGTATATGACATAATTTGCATAGTAATAACAAATAATGACACCAATATGATTCTCATAACCTCGTTGTAAAATGTGACGCCTTTAAACAACAAACCACTATCGAAGAAAACATATTTTGCAATAAAATACAATCTTTTAATAATCATCTAACAATTATTTTAAATATAATTATTTTTGCAGAGTCTTGACTGATGTAGACCTTCTGTAGTTGGTGTACAGGCAGAAAACAACTAAAGTTTACAAATCTATTCAGCCGCTGGCTGCCCAGGGGATGTGCCATTTGAAGCTGGCCTTGCTGGGTGTTCAGAATAGCCCAAGACCTATTAAAGCATACAGCTGTGGGTGTCAAAACCAGCATCATAACATCTGTTAAGACCCTGCCCACAGCAAAGGTCACAACACAAATCTCTGACTAATCTCCAAACGCTTCACTATAGTGTAGCCTGATCAGCTTCAAACCATACATGCTGCTTGGCTAACCTTTAACCTTACTTAGCTTTTTTTCTTATTTTCTGCAGCAACTGTGGCATTTTCATAAGGAGGGTATTCATTTAGACAAATGCCTGATGACATGTTAGTCAATGACTTGAAGTCAGGGCTAACAGCCAGAATGCATTCATTGAAGCCTGACAAACCAGAACGTGTCTGCACTGCTGCCCTATAAATGTGAACATTGCTTTGTTGCTGCCTGCTGTCTTTGTTTTATGATTTAGTTTTAACAGTGTCATGTAAAACAGAGCAATGTGACATCTTTATTTGATATTATTATTGCGGTGAGGAAATATGGAGCTGAGTACAAGAAGCATGAATCTTTTTTTACTGATGTTCCAGACATTGCTTTGTTGTTTTGATTTATAGCAAATAACATTTTGTTTATATTAATAAAAAGTGTATTATTTTAGTATTGCTAGTTATAAATGCAAATTAATTTTAAAGATTTGCCTAAACTGTTACTGTACAAACATTGAGTTACCTTAGATAAACATACAGTATTTTTATTTTATTTTTTTATTTTTTGCATTAAAAAAATGTTTTCCAGCATGTGTTTGTCACCATGTGTACTTTAGGTTGTCTTTAGTCTCAATTTGAGGCTTTTTGACCAAGATGGGGAGGCTAAAATTCAACTTTGAGAACCTTTTCAGAAAAAGAACTGTTAAGAAATCTTTAAACTTTTAGAAATGTTTTCGTAAGGATGCTGGTAGTAATATGGTGGCATAGAACATTTTGTTTCTATATATACAGTACAGGGATATTAGAGAGTTTACCAATGCCCTAACATGTTAACCAGTGTGGGGCCAGATGTACAGTAATCACGTTTATAGGAACCATTGCTTGTAAATTCCATAATTAATTACACAGAAATAACTATTAACACAGTGAAAGTTACTTGTGGACATTAATTTGTGAAATTGATTAAATTATTTTTGTTTTGTAAGCAAGCGCTACAGTTAAATGTAATTGCCATTATTTAGGCTGTAAAATACATGAGTACAAGAAGTAGTTGATATTGTGGGCACTTCAAAATACAGTAAATAATTGTTTATTATATTAACTTTTAGAGTGCCTTTTTGTTGTGATCACCTGAGATCGCCTCTTAAATTTTAAAAGACTACATATCCTATCATGTCTTGCAGTCACACGCTGGTTTCAGTCAAGCGGCAACCTCCCGCTCTCCCTCAGGAAGCCAATACGGAAGTAACTAAAACTGCAATTCATCTGAAATTCCGCTAGTCGTGGCCGCTCCTGGCTCCAAAACAGAGCAAATTTCAATTGAGCCCACTGTTAGAATGGCCAACTTTACAGCAGAAAAAAAGGTGTTTACAGCCTGGTCCAAAAAAAGATTTTGGTTAATACAGGTAATATCACCCTTCATGACAACTGTGAGGGGTGTGAATTTTTTTATAACTCATCCGTTTCCTTTATATTAAGTTATATTAAGTTTGCATAATTAAGGGAGTGGCCACTTGAGTGACAGCTAGGTCTCGTTGGTCGCCGTCACGTCACCTCAGCTGAATCCTGCAGATAAGCCACTGAACTCAGCATATTTATCGTATTTCTGTGTTGTTTAATGTGACTTTACACACTCAACTGCCTTTTGGACTTGTTTCCTACAATTATTAGATGGCATGGCATGCTGAGTGAACTTAATTGTGCTCACAAACCATTCACATGGCCTCCGTTTCCCATGTGAGTAAAGTTATATACTTATATACCATCTTTATACATGTATTTATTTTATTTAAGATCATTTATCGTTTATATTTATATTTAGAGCTGTAATGCACTCCAGAATCTGTCAGATTGATTAGCTGTAGGCTCTAGAACAGTCATCTGAAGTGTTGTCATACAGTGTTATGTTGGATTTCATCAATAGTCTTACATTTACTAATACAGACTATATCTGAAGTGTTTGGAAGTAATTCGCGTGTTCCTCCTGTTGAAAAACGTCATAAGAACAATGTTTAGTGGCTCAATGTATTACAGCAGTGTTTTTAAAAGACTAAACACTTTATTAATATAGTGTACAACAAAGCACAAGTGGTCAGAATACAAACGAGTCACAGGTGATGAAGTATTAAGCGTTCTCCCAAAGTAAAGTGTGTCTGAACCAGGTCCAAGCTAAATGCTAGCAGGTGTCTGTAGCTCCGCTCACTCTCCGCCTCTTTGCCCTTGTTTGGTATCCCGCCGTGGGTGTGATGACGCGTGACCAAAATGGCGACGGTTGGCCGTGCCTACTTGTGGCTTCTTTTGCGCTCTTCAGAAACCTATGGGTGACGTCACGGATACTACGTCCATATATTTTACAGTCTATGGTTTCAGTTCACCTTCTGATTACACACATTTATCGTGTTCCCCTGAATAAACGTGATGTATTGAGAGCAGAAGTTCAGTATTTGCTCGACAATAAACTGGCTGAACCCTCTTCCTCTTGCTGGTCATCTCCGTGTCTTTTAGTTCGGAAGTCCGACGATAGTTTCCGTTTTTGTACGGACTATAGAAAATTAAATTCAGTAACAAAACCAGACTCCTTTCCTCTACCGAGGATGGAGGATTGTATTGATCAGGTCGGTGCTGCAAAATTTGTGACTAAATTGGATTTACTTAAGGGCTATTGGCAGGTCTACTTAAGTGAGCGTGCGAGGGAATTATCGTCGTTTATAACACCTGATGGGGTATTCTCCTACCGGGTGATGAGCTTCGGGCTGCGAAACGCGCCCGCAACGTTTCAGAGATTAATGAACAAAATAGTCGCGGGATTAGAAGGGGTTACCGTTTATTTGGACGATACGATTGTTGTGAGTGACAGCTGGCCGGAGCATCTTTGTCGTTTGCGCCGCCTTCTCGATCGCCTCTCGCAGGCCAACCTTACCATCAATCTCGCTAAATGTGAATTTGCAGGGGCGACGGTGACGTACCTGGGCAAGGTAGTGGGACAAGGACAGGTGCGTCCAGTGAGGGCGAAGGTGCAGGCGATAGATGAATATCCGGTGCCTGTCACTAAGAAAGAATTAATGCGCTTTTTGGGACTTGTAGGATTTTACCGCTGTTTTTGTAGAAACTTTTCCACAGTGGTTGCCCCTTTAACTGATCTGCTTAAGTCCAAAGCTTTATTTGTGTGGTCCGAGTCTTGTCAAACTGCGTTTGATGCAGTAAAGGCGTTGCTTACGTCAGCACCAGTCCTGATGGCTCCCCGGCTAGGAGAACCATTTAAGATTATGGTGGATGCCAGTAAAGAGGGAGCGGGTGCAGTGTTGGTTCAAGAGGATGATGTGGGCATCGAGCATCCGGTTTGTTTTTTCTCACGAAAATTCAATAGTTATCAACGGAATTATTCTACCATCGAAAAAGAAGCGCTCGCGTTAATTTGGGCTCTCCAACACTTTGAGGTGTATGTGGGAGGAGATAGTTCACCTTTAACGATTTATAGCGATCATAATCCTCTTACCTTTTTGCACTCGCTTAAAAATCCTAACCAACGGCTTATGCGCTGGTGCTTGTTTCTCCAACCTTTTCATTTGGACATTCGGCACTTAAAAGGCTCTGAGAATATAGTGGCCGACGCCCTGTCTAGGGCCCCCTTGTAAATATGGGTTTGTATTCACTTTCTTTTTATTATGTACATGTTTATGGTTTATTGTATGGAAACGTTGTTTCCTGTTTATGGGGGAGGGTGTGACGCCTGCTGCGCTGTCATTTGTCTGCCGTGTCTGTCTGTGTCTGTTTTGCTCCCTCTACAGATGCGCTGTAACATTGCGGGGCATAATCAGGTGGATGGGGAACACCTGAGTCTAAGTGAGCGCTCTTTTATCAGCGTCCTGCCACTGTTTGGGAGTCTGATTCTTCCGGCTAAGGGTTGGGACAGAGACCAGCGGCGTGCGAGTTGGCGGGGCGTTCTTGCCTAATGTTTGATCACAGTGGGCTTAAATAAAACTTTTGTAACGTGATTTTTGGCTTCCCCCTCTTATTTTTTACTTGTTTCGCCCCGAGGGCGTAACATTGTGCTCATCATGACTGATTAAATGGACACTATATACACGTCTTAATCACTCATCCATGGCCTGGTCTTGTTTCCTTGTTGTGATCAGCACAAAGCATTTCCCCTGTATTGCCTAGCCATGCTTTTGACCCTTTATTTGTTTTTGTTGTTACAACCATTGCCACCTACATCGACACCTCTGCAACATTTACTCTTTGGATTCTCCACGTAATTCTGTCTGTTTTTGTTTTGTACTTTGCCTGCCTACTCTATTAAACTGCATATTGGATATAAACCATGTCGCCACACCCCCATCATTACACTTTTAATCATATTTAGATTGAACTATTTGCATTGGTTGTTCTTCACAGGACCAAATGATTAAAGACAATATATTTTCCAACATTAACATTTTCACATGTTAATCTGCCCTACTGCGTTGAAAATTATGTGGCTATATATATATATATATATATATATATATATATATATATATATATATATATATATATATATTCAGTGGTGTAAAGTAACAAGTTACAAATACTCAAACTGCTGTAACTGAGTAGTTTTTCTCAGGAATTATAATTTAATAAGTACATTTAAAAATGTGTACTTTTACTTTCCCTTGAGTACATTTTTATTGCCGTATCAGGACTTTTACTCCACTATTTTCCTTCAACCTGCAGTTATTATTTCATTGTTGTTGTCTATGGGGATTGGCTAAGTGGAAAAATCAGTCTTGTGATTCCAATCAAATCACACATAAAAAGTAACAACTTTAAGACATGGGCGTTTTATAAATGCAGCAAAGTGTTTGGAAGCATTTAAAATCATCCAAGAAGATGTCCAAATTCTTTACATGCACAAATTCAGAGACTGTTTAGTCACTGATAAGAAGATGTTTACTGTTTGATGACTAAAAAACATGTCTAAAGGGCCTGAACCAATAACTTGATCCACTACAGAATGTTACGTTTACACATGCCTGCACAAATAGCATAATACTCACTTCTCACTACTCTTGAGTACTTTTAAAAGGGCTACTTTTTTGCTCATAATTTTAGTAATATTTACAACAGATACTTTTACTCTACTTGTACTGCATTTTTGTACGTAATGGTAGTTTTACTTTAGTTCTCTTTCCACTACTGTATATATTGTTTATTAACACTGTACAGTAAGGTTCCATTTTTTTAACATCAGTTAATTTAACTAAAGTCAACAAGCACAAATGCATTTAGTAACCATAGGTGGTGTTAATTTCTTAGTTAATGCATAAAAATATTTAAAGTCTTAATAGTTTTTTTATTACATAGAAATAATAACAAATACTTTTCACTGGTCTTTTTATTACTTTAAAATAAACCTGTAATGAAAAACATTGCTTTATCATTCTTTCGCAGAATAATTTGTTTAAATAATGTATTTATTTTAAGCATGCATACAATAATGCAACACACTAAGTAATAATTTGTAGACCAATTAATTGTAATCAATACAATTCACGTCGTGTTTTATTGTTATTTCAAGGATGTACAGTAATTAAATAATTAAAATAAAAATAATTCAATAAAATTAATCGTTATTAAAGTTACTAACGATACATTTTTTATGATGGAATGCTTTTAAAATCATTATTCAGTGACAGGCCTCAAAACACATGCAAATGATAAATTATGATACAAACTCAACACTGCATATCCTGCGATGTGCTAATCGTGATAATACAACATCATGATAAAAACAAGAAAAAGAAAATTTAATACCGGCCGAACCCTTGTCTGAGGTGCTCATGAATATATTGGCCAAAGTAAGTGAAGTCAGTTGCATCTGCTTTCTGTGTAGTATCTGCTGGCTGGAAGGGTGATAACAGTGTTTATGCTTTTCAGTCTAGAGCACTAGTTAGGATAAACTCTGTGGCAACACATGTCTTTTGAGAAGTGTTCACATCCCCTACCACTTTGCATTAAAAACACATATTTATAAGAGAATGTGATTCTTACCTGCAGTTAAACTTCATGCCTCTCAAGATTGGTGGTCTTATGCTTACGTGAGAATGACTGCTTTCAGTGCCTTGCAGTCTGCAAACACAGTGATGTAAACAGTATTAATGTTTATCAGTTGAGTCTGCTCTTTTCCTCTGTGCACAAAAGTCACATTCTGTTGCATTCAAAACAAACCTTCCTCTTCTAGCACTGAAACACAACAATATGACCACACAGTTAATATCCAGTGCAAAAGAGAGAGATTGATTTTTAATGACATTTCAAACAAACTTTTGATACCTCTACATGCAGATTCAAATCTGAAATGTTGTAAATACAAATTTACCTTTTTGATACCAATTTTGATAATGGATGGACCATAAACTTTAAACATGGTATAGGGGAGTGACTGCTATTAATTATTAGTAAGTTTTTGTTTGTATTTTTGCGCAGTTGCTTTTAAAAATTCCTTTTATTCATTTTCTTTAATTACAAAGTACTTAACTGTGTCAGAATTAGAATCACAACCTAATATTGAAAGTGTGAAATTTCCAATAGCAAGTGAATTAACAAACATTATCACATTGGGTGATTGTTTTGTAAGTATATTGTTTTGATACATACATACAGTGTCCAGCATAATTAAGTACAGCCCATTTTGAAAATGAATATTTTATCTGTGAATATTGGCAAAAACAAAACAGATTTATTAAACAGATATATTTTTCAAAATAATATTTTAGTCACTAAACATTTAGAAATTTAAAAAGATTATGTGGCGAGGCAGTGGCGCAGTAGGTAATGCTGTCTCCTCACAGCAAGAAGGTCGCTGGTTCAAACCTCGGCTCAGTTGGTGTTTCTGTGTGGAGTTTGCGTGTTCTCCCTGCCTTCGCGTGGGTTTCCTCCGAGTGCTCCGGTTTCCCCCACAGTCCAAAGACATGCAGTACAGGTGAATTGGGTAGGCTAAATTGTCCGTAGTGTTAAGTGTGTGTGTGTGTGAATGTGTGTGTGCATGTTTCCCAGAGATGGATTGCAGCTGGAAGGGCATCTGTTGTGTAAAAACTAGCTGGATAAGTTGGCGGTTCATTCTGCTGTGGCGACCCCAGATTAAAAAAGGGACTAAGCCGACAAGAAAATGAATGAATAAAAAGATTATGCAATTAAATTTAAGCAAAATATTGGAAAAAATAAAAATAAAACTGAAAATACAACCTGCAAAATTTCAACTAAATTTTTCCATATTTTTTATTTTTATTTATTTATTTATTTTTGCTTCTCTTGATTTTTTTTCTCTTTTTTTAAAATTTGTATTTAATATTTTGCTATAACATATAAATTTGGCTGCACTAGTTTTTGGACCGTCATCGTAAGTTATTTTGTTAGATAAGCACCGGATTTGGCTTCTGTACTGCCTAATCTAATGTATATGCACAAATATAATATTGTATAGCTTTGTGTTAAATACATGAACTTAAAAGATAGTTTTGAGAGGGGTGTACTTATATATGCAGAGCACTGTATGTTTTTTTTATTTTATTGACCTATTTAATCAGTTTGAAGATGGTGGCATGACACTGTGACATTATATTGCTAAAAGTTACTATAAGTTTTGTTGGTTATGTGCTCGGGTATATTTTACCCATTGGAAATTTTAAAATTGTTGTATTTTTGAGCTGTTTTTTATTATTATTTATTTATTTGCTTGCTTGTTTTTTTAATTAATTATTTATTTATTTATTTATTTATTTATTTATTTAATGTTTAAACAATCTTGTAGGATTTCTTCTTTTTTTGTGCAAATAAGCAACTTCATTTTATTAATTTTAATTAAATCCAAATCCAAAGATATAAACACATTTTGAGTTAGGACTCATAACTATAATATGAACTATAATATACAAAATATCAATATACAAAATCAAAACAGTTCAATGGAGAGTAGCATTTTGTCTAGCTATATGTAAGAACAAAGGTCAATGTTTTCTTTTTTGTTATGCAAGTATACAATGTTGTAGATGTGGATGATTGTAATGAGCACACGCAATAGACAAAAGAGGTGAACACACAGGGTTTGTGAGTAGAAACTACCCTTTTAAAATGTGCACTGAGCTTAAGGGTATATTTTATACTTAAATTATCTATATTAATTCTTTAATGGTACATATTCATAGCTAAAAAGTACACATTTTGAATGAGTACTATGCCAGTGACAGCTTTTGTTGCAGCTCTAGTGGATTTAGAGTAGTAAGTATTTTGTAGTTCTCCATGTAGAGCAATAGAGAACTGGGAAGCATGTGCTATTTTTGAAGGCTTGATTGTGTTCATGGAGAGCCCTGCAATGCTAATTATTTAAAAATAACTTTCTGTTTTTCTGTTTTTATAAAATCAGTTTGTAGATTTCATGGTTATATGAAGTTCCTCCTTCCTCCTCTGATTGAGTTTGAGTTTATACCCTAAAGAAGCTTTTTGTAGTCCCTCTACCAGCCTTTTGTTGTTGGCTTAAAAATGAGAATTCTTCAAAAATAAAGCATTGCCATTTGAACTTTGAATGCTGTACGTTTCATAAATGTTGTTTAAGCTCAAACAGCAACACTCATGAAATCATTAAAAATGTGAAATCATAATCAAGGATCTCTTTTTGTATTGCTGTTGATGGGTGTCAGGTGTTTATGACAAATATTCTTGTGATTGTGAGTCTGGTGTCTGTGACTGCTGGGTAAAATGTGATGGATAAAGTCAGTCCAGTCTCCCAATCGATAACAATGTGACCTTTTCTACAAATGCGGTTCTTCCATTAAAGCTCAGTTATTTCAGGAGGACTTTTCCCATGTGAGTAATTACACTCATTACAGTCCGTGTTGCTCTCCTTAAATGAGGATGTTTATTTAACTGCTATCGAAAAAAAGTGTATTAGGTTTTCTGTGAATAGGTGATGTCCTCTGAGAATGCTTTTCACATTTTTAGACAAGTGTAAGTCTACCGCTGCTACAGGACTTTAGACTGTAAAATAAACAGTGGTGTATAATTTAACCGTTAACAGTAGTATAAAAAATGCTAAAAGCATTCACCAATAATATAAAACTATTCTCCATAAAATAGCTCATTACAGCATTATTTTTGTTGCTACTTTTTGTCAATTTGTAATTCAATAATCTAATGTTCCCTAATCGAAATCGGCATGGTTTTCATATGCATGCATATGATGCCACCACTAGGGCTGTGCGATTAATAGAAATTGAATCTCAATTGCAATTTTGAAAGGTTGCAATTAGCTAACCCCAAGATATGAAATGTGTCATTTAATTTTCCCCACCCAGAGCAAATGCGTGACAACCGTCTGTGTGTGACAAGTCTTACATACAATCAAAAATGCGCAGTTGAACTATGCTGAGCACCCACAATAAAAAAACGAAAAGAAAAGAAACAGAAAAGCATAAACAAGTGATTATGGCGTCTGCTGCTTCAGAAGAATTAGTAACAAATTACTATCAAAGAGAAACAGCATTGGTAATATGGGAATATTTTGGTGTCAAACTCTGACACAAAATAAAAAAGGTAATTTTCAGGAGCTGTAGCAGAATTGTTGCCACGGCTTACAGATTATTAAGCTGAAGCTTGACTACAAAACTAAATCGCAAATCAAATCGCAATTGTATCAGTCAAAAAAATCGCAATTAGATATTTTCCCCAAATCACACAGTCCTAGCCACAACTGTAGCAAGCTAGCTTAAAGTTGACCATCATACTGTCTGCCGAATCACCAAACCTCCTTAGCATATCTCAAGTGAACGTTGATTATGTCTAAGCTAATAAAAAACATTTGAGATGGTGTGATTCTAATAAGATAAGGATAAGATTCTGACGGTGTGAGAACCTTAGATATTAGGTATTGTGATTTACTGCTTTAAAATATATTTTTAATTGTCTGGTCAAAAAACAAAAAACTTTTCTCCCCTTTGAACACAGTATATTTTATTTTAAGAAACATTTATAATATTTTGGAGAGTGAACATGTCAAGCTAAATAATGTCTTCATTAGTTTCAAAAAACAGATTTTTTTTTTACAATTTAAAACAGCATTTTTGGAAATCTTTTTTGCTAGAGATACTGTTGTCCTAAAAAAAAAAAAAACGTAAATAACAAATCTGACATACCATAGGAATGATAGAGCAGAAAAAAAATGGCGGTTTAAAAAAAAAAAAAAAAACGCGTTGTACCTTGAAATTGGTTATCGTCAAGTGCCTAGTGTGCAGCAGACCTCTGGCTCTTGGCCCCGCCACACTCGCAAACTGTGCTATCAATTTTGATGGATTGATGACTGGTGCGAGTGTTAATGAACCAGGGACTCTTTATATCCCCCCATTGTCTGTGAGTGGCTGCTGCAGCACTTCTGTTTTGTTTATAATGAAAGTGTTTAACCACTTCCGGCCTGATTCTTCCTACAGTAAAATAACCGTTTGTGGTGTTGACAAACCACCTGTAGCAGACACTATTTCCTGTCCATAATCGCCAAAAACTTTTTTTATTAACACTTTGCTAGAACTCAATTTATAGAACAAAATATAGCTTAGAGTTTTCATAGCATCTAAATATATCTTGTTATTTGAAGTGCTTCTTTTGTCTTAATTTGTCCTCGCTTTGGATAAATCGTATTGTTTTAGGAGCTGTGCTTATTGTTTGGTTTATGCTAAAACCATTAATTTGACTAATTTTTTGACATCAACTATATGAATAAATGATGCAAAAATAAACTGATAAGATTGTAAAATTTTAACTTGACTTAAAAGCTTGACATTTGTCCCAACGAATATTCTTACAGTACATAATGCATATTTCAACCATATGTTAATTATATTATCTGCTACTACAAAAACACACACACAAAAAAAAAGGTGATCAACAGACTCCAACAGGTAGCTTGTCTTCGGCTTTCAGACAGCGATGTGCCTCTGCCCCTGGTGTGAGCCGTCTGTATTCACTTATGTCAAGGTGAAGCTGGCTGTATTATCCGTCTTGCAGGGTGTTGATTGGATTACAGCAGTGGAGAGAAGTGCGGCAATGTGTGGAATGAAGCCGTTCGTTCCCAGCGGTGTCAGCACCCACGCCACCAACCACTCATTCCTCTGTTAATACAGCCTTCCCCACAGGGAAGTGTCTTCACAAGGCTCAATCAGCTGAGCACTAACTCAGGATAAAGGCTGCTTAATCCAGCCGTGTCCGTCACACTGGAGATAAGGGCGAATGTTGCAGCATATGGAATTGTAAGTTAAACGAGCAGTTTGGGATGCTGTAAAGGTCACTGGAGGATAGACGCGTGACCATTTGATTTTGACCACCTGCTCTACACATCTTCTTTTCTAACTCTCTTGTGTCTTTTAAAAAAGTGTGCTCACATTTGGCAGTTGTTTGATATAAAACTTTTGTGGTATTGTTGGTTTGTGTCATCTACAGTTCTGAATATGCAATCATAAATAAGACAGAATACTCAAGGGTGTCTAATTATTTTCATCTTAATAGCTATTACCATTTGATAGTTCAGTACAGTGGCTGACTTGTTGCAGCAGAGTTTTGTTTGTATGTGACAAATGAATCCCTGCCGTTCATTAACTCTTTAAAACATTTTCAAGTGTTCACACTTATCTGATGATTGATCATAAAGCAAACTTGGCATGCTGTCCAGGGAGAGAGCTCTGAGCTTATAAATTCCATGAGCCCGGGGCTCCCTCTCATTTGCTGAGCAAGAGAGGAGTTTGAGCTTAGGTAGTTCTCGAGAACTGCCCCTTGTTGCTGAATAGAGATAAACTGTTGGTTAAGAGCTTTGCTGTAGTGTCAATTTAGATTGGTTGATTAAACTATGGCACATGTTTTTTAGACCGTGGGAGGAAACCGGAGAACCCATAGAGAAACCCACATAAGCACGGGGAGAATATGTAAACTGCACAGAAACATCGACTGGACTATCAAGGACTTGAACCAGTGAGGCTTTTGCTTTGAGGCAACAGTGCTAACCACTGGGCCGCCGTGCTGCCCTATTAAAGAAAAAATATAAGGAATAGGGGTTGAAAAGGGGATTGTTCAAGTCAAAGATAATTGAAGTAAAAAACTTGTTATTTTAGTGAGTTTAGAAATCATCTGATTGGCAAATCATTTGATAGCTAATGGGCTGCACGGTGGCGCAGTGGGTAGCACGTTCGCCTCACAGCAAGAAAGTTTCTGGTTCCTGCTTTGGCTGTAGCCAGTTGAAGTGTCTGTGTGGAGTTTGCATGTTCTCCCCGTGTTCATGTGGGTTTCCTCTGGGTGCTCCGGTTTCCCTCACAAGGTCAAAGACATGCGCTATGGGTGAATTGGATAGGCTAAATTGTTCGTATTGTGTGTGAATGAGTATGTATGGATGTCTCCTAGTGATGGGTTGCAGCTGGAAGGGTATCCGCTGCGTAAAACATATGCTGGATAAGTTGGCGGTTCATTCCGCTGTGGCGACCTCAGATTAATAAAGGGATTAAGCCGAAAAGAAAATGAATGAATGAATAAATGAATGCATGATAGCTAATGCAGGACCAGCCTTGATCAATCATAAGTTTGTGCCTCTCTCGAAATAGTTTATAAATAAAATTCACTTATACATTTTCAGAAATGCCACTATGGGCCAGACCTACAAAACAGGGCTGAAATTTCATAAAACTTTGGTTCATTGTCAATTTTAGAAAAGAAAAAAAGTGGAACCGCAAATCTGACTAATAATTTGACATAAAATACAACAATTTGAGCATGTTTCAACAACCTGCAATGAAAGACAGCTGCACTTGTTTACTTGATATAATGTTATATCACTACAAGTATAACACTTAAAATATAAACAGTTTAGAACATAAATTATAATATAAATAAACAACATCAAATAAAGTATTAAGTATACGATTTAATACTTTAGTGTTGCTGTTTTTTGTGATCAATATGTAATCAGTGGATGCAACAGAATCTTTAATTTTTTTTTCTGTGAGAATTTCAAGGAGCACAATTTCCTTCATTATTAAATAAAGCAGTAATGTCATTAATGCAGAGGAGGGTAGAGTACCTAAAATCTATACTTAAATGAAAGTACAAGTTCATTTAACATTTACTTTATCCTTACACATTTTTATTACATGCAATCTTATAAATAATATAATATAATATAATACAGTTTATGTGTGTATGTTGTATACTTTTGAGAAGTGTCTGTATTGATGTGTAAATGAAAAAATGCAATCTAATCCTTGTTAGATTATAAGTAGACTGTTAAGTTGGGGTTATTGTAAGTTGTCATGTACTTGCAAAGTTTTTTTATAATTGGTTAAATGTCTGTTTAGCAGCAGTATCAACAGATATTAAGCAGACAGTCTACTAATACTCAAATGGACCATTAAAATAAAGTGTTACAAAAAAAATGTTTAGTGATAAAACATTTGATAAAATATTTAGAATGAACATTTGTTCATGAATCTGTGTAGAGTTCACAAGTTAATCTGCTTGCACAAGGATGAGGGAAAACTTTCATATGTTTGAAATGTGATTGCTAAAAGTACCTATAGTTATCAAATGACCATTAAAATGGTACAAATAGGCATAATTTTGACACTTGACTTCTTGTAGGCCTATATGTTGCGATGCCAGTTCGTTGTACAGCATGCATCACATTATAAAACTATTCTTTTTGACAACTTGGATTGAAAACATAAACTGAATTTGAAGCCACGAATGATCTGATCCTCTAAATTTGCATGTCTTCAGCCATCATTCATTACAAAACAGGCGTGCATGCTCTAAACCAAAGTGGGAGACCCATCTCTATAGCATCACCGTCCTTTCGCGACACAACCCTCCAATGTGGCATGTCGTGATATTTGCAAACAAGTCATATGAATAATATTTCACAGTGTGGTCCCCAGATAATAGGGATCCAATTTGAATAGGAATAGGAATTAAGATTTATTTTATTTATTTTATTTATTTTTTCAGAGAGGCACCAATTCATACTTTGATTACACAGACAATAGTATTTTTGCATGACTCCTTCCAGTTTAATTAATCTCTTACATCAGATGTGCACGCTTTTTTTATTTTCACTGTCACTGAGCTCATGCAGAATTGAAACACATCTGATTGCCTATTGATCATAAGCTACTATATATACTGTAGATATGTGTGATTTGATATAATGCTCAGTTTTGCCATCTGCACAAGAGGTGCTGTCTGTAGTGACAGTATTCTGTGTCTGGCTTGTTCAGTGATCTGACGAAGAACATTTTAGAAAAGTTGGCATTTAGTGCCTTATAAAAGACAGGAAGCCAACCACCAATCACACACTTGAAAACTGTTGCCACGGCTGTTTGCTTTTTATTTCTTTTTGCGCTGATCTCCAGCAGAACCTCTGCCATTAAAGATGATGGGAGTGTAAAGTTCTGCAGTTGATTCTATTGACAGTGCACAAATTAAAGAACACAAACAGCTAATATCCGTTATGACCAAAACAATTAACAAAGACCAGTTGAAATTAAACTTAATATGGCTGGGTAATCAATATGTTCAGATATTGTTATCGCATGACATTTCAGATAAATGAACATGAGTACAGAAAAGGTTCCTCCTCCAAGCAGCTCGTGAGCATGTGCAAAACATAAGACAGTTTTTGCATGTAAAAATATACCACCAATATCAGTATTTTGACTACAGCAAATCTTACATAGTAAATTATAGTGCATGATTCATTTACATACTATAAGAAAGGGGTAAATCTCTCCATAATATCATACTCTGAGAGCTGTCATGATATTCCATGAGGCCAAATTGTGCTTGAGTTCTGTCGGTATAAACTTTTTACCCTGAGGTGGTGATTGGCTTTTAGATTAATATTGGACCAGACAAAGGTTTTTGTAACACTTTTAGTATTTTGAATTGAATTACCTTGTTCTGAGTTGAGGTTTTAAGGAAAATGTGTTTTGATCTTGAGGCCAGAATACCAGGAATTCCACATTCCATAGTCTCTGAGCTCTGCATCAAAAATTGTATGTTGCAGCATATTCTATGTGGTCAGTATTGCATTTTTAGCCGTTAGATTTATCTTTGAGAAATTGATGTTGTGTGTTTATCGTATCTGGCTTATTATTGTTCTGTTAAATAATTGTCATGATACATTTTACCTGACAAATAAAAGGTTATGTTTGAAATATTTCTATTCTACAGAAATCATTTACAGTATATCTAGTAGATTTTCTAGTCTAGGGTTACCTCAGCTTACGACCAGGATTGGACAGAAAAATAGGCTTATGATTGGAAAGAGCAGGCAGTAGGCTCATCTGGGACCTGCTTATTTCTGACAATCGCTGACTTTAAACAAGACACAGTTAAAGTCAGAATTATTAGTCCCCCTGAATTATTAGTCCCCCTGTTTATTTTTCCCCCATTTTCTGTTTAACGGAGACAAGACTTTTTCAGCACATTTCTAAACATAATAGTTTTAATAACTCATTTCTAATAACTTATTTATTTTATCTTTGCCATGGTGACTGTAAATAATATTTTACAAGATATTTTTAAGACACTTCTACACAGCTTAACGTTACATTTAAAGGTTTAAGGCAGGTTAGGGTAATTAGGCAAATTATTGCATAATGATGGTTTGTTATGTAGACTAAAGAAATAATATTAATACTAAATATTTAAAAAAAGAAAAAAAAATCAAAGGGGGGCTAATAAATCTGAATTCAACTGTACAACATCAGCTTTGACAAAATCAGCTTTTCTTTATGAATGAGCTAAAATATCTAAATGTATTCGATATTGATGTATGCAATCTATTCCAACTATGAGACAAAAAGGTCTAAATTTATTAAACATTTGAAATTCAAGATTAAACTCTGAAAAACTCTGGAAAGCTGGAAACTAATTTAAATAAAGTCTAATAAATAAAATCTTTTTCAGAAGCACTGAAAAAGCTTACATGCGTTTAACCTTCACCTACTGTATGCTGCTGGTTTTGTCATTGGGCTAATCGACAGATTTTTACAATACTCTTCTATCAAAGAATCTACATCTGAAAGGGAAACTCCTACAAATTCGTATTTAATATGGTGAGCTGCAATAATTACTGTGCCCATGCCTTTTCACTGCAAATGTATCCCTGCATATCTTTATTAATTATGAAAGTTTGTTTTGTCAGGTCAAGTTAAAAAAAAAAATGAAATGAGCCATTCTTAACAAATGGAAAGAGGTACTTCCTCTATCACATGACATTTGGATCCGAGAAATATTTAACTACATAAAACTTAAGAATTTAAGAGGCTTACTTGCAGGATCTTTCAAATCTTTCTACAAGACCTGGATCCTGTATTAGACTTTTTCAAAGGCCTACCCTGTTCAGTTGATATCAGCTCTAATACATAGTAAATGACTGGAAAGAGAAAATATTGACTTCTTAATGCAGACTTGTTTTTTTCTTTCTCCTTGTTAACTCTTTTATTGTAAACTTGCTCAATAATTATTATCATTATTTTTAATTTAATTTATTATTATTATTATTGGTGAGTGCACTGGCGCCATTGTCCTGTGGCTGCTGGCGCATCATCCAAGTGGAAGCTGTACACTGAAGAGGGACTGTACACTGTCCCTCTTCAGTGGGACTGGAGCTGTACACTGTACAAACCCCCCCCACCCCACCTCATAATTGTAAAGCAATTTTTGGGTGTATGGCCATAAACAATAAATACACATTACTTACTTACTTACTTACTTGCTTAATATTGTATACTATTTATGTATTTTGTATACTATTTTGCATGGTCTTGTTAAACACCAAAAAAAAAAAAAAAAAAATAGAGTTTGAACACAAAGAAGGTCAGTGCTAAATGTTTTGCAATCCAAGTATGAGCAATATTGGTTTAAAGTCAGAGACACCAAGTTCTTTGAAATGCATGTAGGTTGGTTTCCAAGCGTATAACATCATAAGACAGAAGCAGCTTCTTTTTAAATATTTTATTATAGCACAAAATATTACAATTTATAAAATATCTATTTTTGTGCATGGTTCACTCTGGCTGCTTTCCAGTCCAAATTCTTGTGCACTTTGCTCAATAAGATCCATCTGTCTTGTTGACTCAGATGTGCGTCAATGATTATGTTGCACAATTGTACCACCACTAGTGGAAGATCTGAAAGAGGTTCAAATGAAATGCCCTACATCCTTGAGCACTTGGAAACTACTACACTATTCATGGTGAAAGCAAGCTCCTGTTGTGACGTCACACTCTTGTAACATAGTGGGACATATAAGTGCCTGGAGTGTGCTTATAAAGCAGACTTGCTTCCCTAGTCAAAATTGAGAGGTTAAGGGGCTCCCTTGTTTACTTAATAAAATGGAATGCACTTGGTGGTGAGGATTCCCCAAAGGGGTACACGTCTAAAAGTAGAGTGGAGCAGCCTTTGATACACTTTGCAAAGCAACTTATAGCTGTCAACAAGTGAAGATGTTTTCCTTTACACTCATATTTTTATTTATTTATTTTTTTGCTCGTTCAAACTACTTATTTATAATGACCTGAAACAACACAATTCTTGAAATTTCATTGGGACAACTTAATTTTTTAGGTTCAATCCACATACATTTGTTAAAAATGTACTTAATCAATTTGTGCTGGGACAATATGAATGAATTGTGTGGAACCCTGCATTTTTTACAGTGTATGCAAATATGGAACTATTATTGAACTTTAATCTTTCATGAAAAGCTAAGTTGACTTTTGCAATACATGATCTGACACCATTGCAGATTGTACAGAACAAACATTTACGCATCTCCAAACTGTAAATTGGATTACAGAAAGTTGGCATGCTCTGTGTCATGTAGAAAATCCAAAGAGGAAATCATTATTCTGTCATAAATATAGAACATAGCATATTCAGAACTGTTATATAATGCGCACTGTTGATGAATATGATATATAACAAGACATGCTCAATAATTTAGCCCCAGAGAATGCTTGCGTGAGCAGAATCATCCATGCATCATGCTAAATCAATGGACCTTTGAGTGCCTTTGATGTTATAATGCCATATCTTTGTGATTAAGGCATCAAATGACAGTGTGTAATTGGCTGCTCCTAAAGACGTTACAAAGTATATCATCTGTGTATGACAGCCAGTGCAAATCTCACTGAGAAGATCTTTAAATCATGATTTGGAGATCAATAATGAAGTGGAGGATAAAATAATTTAGAGCCCGGCTCAACTGCTGACTTATGTCATTTGCTTTTGATCTTAAAGTTGCTCCATTTTATCTTTTGCACAGCAGTTTTAACAGAGAACTAGAATGTGTGAGACCAGGGTTCATATAAGTCTGGTTCTTGGTGAGTTTGGAATGCTGAGTCACTGAGGTTGAAGTCTTTCTTCAAGACCCTGTTGATTCCTGCATTTCTTTTCATATGTATGAATATGTAGTAATTTGCCTCCCAGACCTGATTGCAGTTTATGAAAGATGCCATATGTCTTTTGTGACACGGCTACCTAGTAATCTTACAAATGTCTCTCCTTTACAGTTATGGTTATTTATAGCCCAGACTCCATTATAGGGGCCCTATTATGCTTTTTACATACATTAGTGTATGAAAGGTTAAGAGAAATATTCCTTATGTAAGTAACTATTGTTTCCGTCAAATGCCTTGATTGCACCTCATTTTACTGTATATGAAGAGTTAAATGGGTATCAAGCTCATTGTGCTCAATCTCACATTATTCCTGAGCAGGGGTTGACATTACCTTTTTTTGACGACCAGCCACTGTGGCTAGAAGTTTTCCAACATCACTAGCCACAATTTTGTTGATAGCAAAATTTTTTATATATTTTATATAACATTTTATATATGCATAAATGTGACTTTGCCATGCTAAAATGACTTATTTTAGAAGTGATGTCCACATGACTCCTTATTCATTTCACTTTTTGTGTACTACATATGACCTTGCTCAATGAGCATGAGCAAATGGATTGTGGTTTTGGACTGCAATTACTGTAGTTTTTATTTCACTTAATATTTCACGGCTCAACACTAAAGCCTGGTTTATACTGAACACTTGTTCTCTTGAGTGCGCGCAGCGAATGTGACATTGTAGCAGAGTTTGCGGAGATTCGCTTTGGGTGCACGTGACATGATTTCGGCTGGTGGTGCGTACAGCATTTTTTTGAGACTCGAGCGAACAGTGCGCGCGGCGCAGTGTTTGATTCATGTTGAATATGAAACGCTTTAAAGAGATTTTGTCTGAAACAGTACAACTGTACAGACATTTTTATGATCCCTGATCATAGGGATAACCAGATGATCAATAATTCTTGGCTAGAAATAGCAACAGCCATGGGAAAGGAGGAAAGTTTTTGTTAAAAGGTTTGGAAAAACTTGAAGGATAAGTTTTTAACAAACAAAAGAGGCCATGGCAAAAGTGGAGACCAGGTACACAATTACAGAAATATGTTTTTCCACCAGTCAGAGATTTTTACACTAGATTTACACTATATGTACAATTGTGAATTTAAAACAATTTAATAGTTACAAAACTATAATTAATGAACGGATTATTTCTTTAATAACTGAAAAGGAATATTATCAGTTTACAATATACTGATGCCGTTTGTCTAGGCTTTATTGGTGATCGTGGTCAGGCATATTGGACTGTTTTTGCTCTTTTAGCATAAGTATAGGGCAGAAACTAGCCAGACAGTAATGTGTGAATTGTGGAGCGGGCTAAATCTAAAAAAAAAAAAAAAAAAAAAAAAAAAAAAAAAAAACATCAGTATTTTTAAGTAAGTGTGCTTTTTTATTTTGCTGTTATTCTTGCCATAATAAAAATATATTTGTAGAGCAGCCCATGTTCTCTTGTCATTAATATTTTAATAAACTTTCATTGGTAAAACTGTCCGAAATATGAAGAAAAGCAAGTGATGCATCAAAGTTTGATTTAAAAACTTTTTTTAATTGTTATAGTTGTCAGTTGGCGTTTCTGTGTGGAGTTTACATGTTCTCCATGCCTTCGCATGGGTTTCCTCTGGATGCTCTGTTTTCCCCCAAAGTCCAAAGACGACATGCGGTTTAGGTGAATTGGGTAGGCTAAATTGTCCGTAGTGTATGAGTGTGTGTGTGTGCATGTGTGTGTGGATGTTTCCCAAAGATGGGTTGCGGCTGGAAGGGCATCCGCTGCATAAAAACTTGCTGGATAAGTTGGCGGTTCATTCCGATGTGGTGACCCCAGATTAATAAAGGGACTAAGCCGACAAGAAAATGAATGAATGAATTGTTATAAAAATCCATATAATTAAAATAATTAAGAAAAACAATAATAGTAATTAGCTTAAAAATACTGAATGAGTTTAATGATATGATGTAGTTCCGGAAACTTTCTACTTCTCTGTTTATCCGTCTGATTTTAAGGTGAGTTTCTTTTGACCGCCCCCTGTCGTTTTAAAGAATATCACAATGGGCAACGTGGCAAATATAAAAGCCTCATCTGTTTCGTGAGGCACGCACAGTCAGCGAGGTGCATGATGCAGCGCCAGGCGAAAGTATAAATCCAGCTTAAGGATTTACTAATTTATATTATAGTAGCCAAACCAAAAAATAATAATAATAATTTTTTTTCGCCAAGAAATTTAAATAATGTGTCAAAAACAGCTGTATACATGCACTTTTTAACAAAAAAAGAGAAAAACTTTTCTTAAAAAAATTGACATTTAAAAAATAATTATTGTCATGTATCCAAAACTATAACTATTTACAAATGAGGAGTTCATCTTATATTAAAGCAATGTTATTGTTAAGAATGATACTTAAACCATATTAGCAAAAAAAAAAAAACTATAAGCAAAAGAAAGCAGGTGAAAAACATACCATGTGGGGTAATGAAAGGATGATCATGTGCTTAATTTACTCTCTGAAATATCTTCAGTTTTTTAAGAGAAAGATACAGTTTTGCGATTCTCTCCAGAAAAAAAAAACTGAGAGCCTGGAGGTGTGCCATGGGCAGGTATACTTAGCCACCAGTGTACAAGCATGGCACAGCTTCTGTTTAGTGATTGACTACAACCTGTAAAAACTCTCTAAATAAAACAGGAAAACTTTGTAATCTAAACTCTCTGACGCTTACAATCACACCAATGACCTGTGATCAGCTGCTAAATTTAAATCTGCTTTCCCTGCTGGTGCTGAGCCAGTGAAATATGATTGCTTTGCTTGTAAAAGATCAAAACCTAATAATGTTTTGAAAGCATTTGTTTTGGGTTGCAGACATTTGAATGCACATGCTTACTAGCAAAAGAAAACATTTGTGGTTTGTAAAATGCATGCTGAAAATTATTATTATACTGATAATCACAACATATACACACTGCTCATGTAACATCTACTCTTTTCTTCAAATTAAACACCACTTTCAAGCATATTTTAGGGAGAAATTGAGGAATGTATGTGAATTTGCATAAATCCACCAGCTCTAATCTCTCAGTGCATGCATGGGTCTGTGGTATAGGGAAGTGGTTCTCAACCCCAGGGCCATGGACCAGGGCCGCTCCGTGGATCAATTGGTACCAGGCTGCACAATAAATCATTATTATTGCTGTTTTATTTTTTATCTAAGTCTAACCAATCTTTTATTTTGAAAAATATTTTATTTAGAAAAATGACCATATTCTCTTGCTTGCATCTCGGTCACTTGAGCACCCCATAAGCAGCAAAATGAGTAAGAAACAGATGTCTTTTGAAACATTTCTTTGCTAAGAGAAAAGGCCTGGTGAAGGACCCATGAACTGCCAAAGAATAGATTCACATAGATGTCTAAAATAGATGTCTGTGCTAGAAGGTTAACTGCTTGAGATCGATAGACATTTTAGGAGCTATTTGCATATCTCTTTTCTAGAGTTTGCACAAGTTTCTTATTTCCAATGGAAGTGCGCAACCTGTGCACTCAAGCGGCGAGTGCACCTTAAGTCAAGTGACAAGAAGTAAATAATCAGCTTCCACTTGAATGTAATATATAAATTTCAGTAGACTAATTACCTCTGCCAAACACAAAACACTAAAACACTGCAGTGCTTGCAACCTATGAACCACCACTATCGACCACCCCTTTTCCCACAATAAAATTGTCAAGCGTTGCTTGGTTCGAAGTGAAAAAAAGGTTGGGGACCACTGGTAAAGGGCTTGGTGATTAAAAGACAAATTTCATGATAATTTTGTCAGTAAAGCCAGTTCTAGTAAACCTCCAGCAATTGTGTTGAAATGCACTTTGAAAAGTGATTACTTTACATGAAAAATATGATTAAACATGTTGCCTTAAGCAACTCTACTTTAAAAAGTGAGTAAATTTATTGTAACTTGGAGCTCTCAAATTAACTTAACTTTTTACAGTCAAGCACATCAGTGGCGCCTACAGCTACGGCTGTTTCCATTGTGTGTACCTACCATGGGAGGGCGTAAATTAATGCTGCTTATTTATTTAGTTATTTTTTACATAATTGAAATTGACAATTAAACAGTATACACTGATATATTGACATAGCAAGAAAGAATGAGAATAAATAAAAGTGCTTTTGTGTGTTTAAAGTGTGTATGTACTTGTATGGTGGAAGATGGTTAAAGAAATCGATTGGCTATAGTTTGGCTGGTGGTTTTTCCACACACTAAAAACTACAATTCAGATAGCTGTTGTTTAAAACAAGGTCAAAATGTTTAAACGCTGCTTAACTTAATTGAGACATTTACAAAAGGCCTAAAGTTAATGACACAAATATTGCTTCCCCACACGGGGTGAAGACTGCAGTCTTATCAGCACCTGAGCCGGAGGACTCCACGCCCCCGCCCATGTCTGATTCATCAGAGGGGCAGCCTCTTCGTATGGAACCGATATACCATTCAAGATGTTTTAAACCATTTTATTTGACAGACTGGCACAAATAAGCAGACATCTCAACAACAAGTTTCTGAGTTCTCGTACCCTTACAAAAGAATTTGTTCTTCTGAGGTAATCTGGAAACACTTCAGTGCTGCTGTGAATATTTTGTAAAAGCCTGTCCTGCTTATTAAAATTACCTACTTGATTTAACAAATTAAAATGTAATTGACCGGCGCAACTTACGGTTTTGTAAATAACAGTGAAAACAGTTTATATAGGCTTTACTAAAACTTTGAATACTTCTATTTTATTTAGGCTAGATTATAATTTTATTTAACAAACCAGTTTGTGTTTTGGCGCAGAAGCACATAGTGTACTGATTTTGAGTAACTTTGAATAAAATCCTGCAAGTTCCTCTGATGCACATAGTTCAGTTACTTATATTTAAGGCAGTGGTTTTACTAACCTTTTAAGTAAAGTCAACTAAATGTTTTAAAAGCAAAATATTTTCTCACAAGTTAGCTAATAATTTTTACAGAATCTATAACAGAGCTGTAGTAAAAAAATTGAAATTACATTCAGATAATCATTCTATGATAATTATAGTGTGTGTGTGTGTGTAGTTTCTCAATGAACTACAGCTCTGTTTTAAATGTACTCCCTGAAATTACTAACGACACGGTTTTACTCTCAACTCACCTCATGACTTCAACTGAGTGTTTGAAATAAATTCTTCTGAGTGATTATCCTACTATAACGTGTCATAATGAATCAATGAAAGCAGTTGCATTTTCTGTTTATAGCTTTTCAGATGTGCAACAAGGTCAACTTCCCTTTACAACCAAAAACACACTTCATTGGAGCAATTCTTCAACAAGTGCTGTGCAGTACTGCAGTGACTTGACTGATAAGTGACACTTATCTTGAGTGAAGCGCATTGATGGGCCTGCTCATTGGTGCTCATTGCTTTTTTCTTTTTCTTTCCTTTTTTTTTTTTAAATAAAACCATTACACCATAATGAAAGCCATGACAATGAAAACCATAAATAATACAATTATTTAAAATGGAAAATGAAAATCTTATTGATCTCAAACACAGTCTCACAGCTGGGGTTAGATCTTTTAGAACATGTGTTAATGATTGTCATTCGATTTAATTATGATTGTCATTTACTAGCGCAGATTTTGCTTTAATCATCGAACTGCGTATACGTAAGGGTTTAAGCATGCTCAAATGCACTTTAAATCACATCTGTCCACTGTAATCATGAGAGGTAGACCAGATTAACAGTGTTTTCAAGCGTCCTCATTTGACTGACCTTCATAGAACAGGTCATCCATCAAGAAGAGCTTCTTGTCTCCAGACAGCTGTTTCTCTGATCCTCACTCTGATCCTGAAGAAAGATCAAAGTCCCCATAGCACAGTTTGAAACAAACTTTATTTCCTTTGACCATCTCTTTTGCAAAAAACATGAGACATTAAGTTTTACTGCATTCACTTGGAATGCTCTGATGGTTTTGTACACGATTTTATTCAGAGCATAATTTCTGCTTCACACGACCCAATCCACCATAAGACTAACTTGAATCTTTCCAGTGTTTTAATACAGTAATTGTTCCCTAGTATTCTGAAAATGACTGGGTGTTTTCTAATCCAGGGCATATGACAATACCAGACCTGTGAGTCTACACTGAGATTTTCTTAGAGCTGCATGTATGAACATCGAGATTAAAGATGCACAGGAGAACTAATGCTGTCCACACCCCGAACATGTGACTGGAAGTCCATTAGAGCCTCAAGGTAAGTGAATCAATCAAAAGCTGGATGACCTCACTCAAAACCTCACAGCTAAAAGCATGGACACATAGATCAGAGAGCAGAAATGGCGCTGAATATGTTGGCAGGGTTAACCAGGAAAACAAATGGAGTGTACTCTGGAAAATAGGGGCTGTAAGGTGCTTGTACACACAGAATCAGCACAGAAACATCTGATTAGTTTGACCTTGCTAAAACCACAAAATGTTTTGCAGTAAACCCTAATTTTCAAATTGGACTCAAACAACCACCAAGTTTGTGGATGTTCACTCAAAAGCTTATTGATTTTGTTAGCTTAATGAAATGAGGATTATTTTTCCCTTCTTAAAAAAAAGCATTTTGTAACTTTTTAAAATTATTATTCTTGTAGCTTTGCCAACCACTATTTGATGAATAGAATGTTTCAAAATTGCACTATTTATTTGAACATGTACTGTGTAAACTTTGTCTTTACTGTCACTTATGGTCTGAAAGAATAAATGCGGACTTGGGAAGCATGTTTATATATATATATATATATATATATATATATATATATATATATATATATATATATATATATATATATATATATATATATATATATAAATCTAGAATGTTTAAAGATATCAGACATTAATTTCGTTTTTTAAGAGTAGCTGTGAGATTAAGAGTCAGTTATTACATTTTTACATATAGAAATGGTTTACGAAAGAAAATTACCAACTGTAATATCCTGTCATGGCCCTTTACTTTTAAGCTTTGCCTTTTTAATTGTGAAATAATTAGTATATTGTTCACACTTTTCATATAATTACAACTGAATATGAGATAATAATTGTTTGCCGATTTGCATTTTTAACAAATATTCTTCATATGGTTATATAAAAATTATGCTTGAATAAGCATGGTTGTTAACATGCTTGGATCTGGATTTCTGTAGCTCAAACTGATTCCATTTTACAAATTTATTACATGTGATGAAGTTAAGCAGCAGGGGTGGAAAGAGTCCAGGAAAATCCTACTCAAGTAAAAGTACCATTACTTGCCCAAAAATGTTGTGCAAGTAGAGTTAAAGTGTCTGTTGTAAATGGTAGCCCTTTTAAAAGTACTCAAGATTAGTGAGTATTATGTTGGGAAAAGTTTATGTGTTTAGATGCAGTTCCTGCAGGGATGTGTAAACGTAACATTTTGTAGTGCATTTAGTGATCTTCCTACATATGTTGGTTTCTTCCTTCCTTCCTTCCATTGTAGGGTTGTTCTGTCCTCCACATACTTGATTATTTGTTTGTTTATTCTTTTGTTCTTTTGTATCTTCCTTCATTTGGTTATTTGTTCATTCTATTCTTCCTTCCTTAGTTTTTTCAGTCCTTCCTTGAACCTTTCCTTTATTTATTTGGTCTTTCCTTCTTTCATAAGTTCAGTCCTTTTTTCCTTCGTTTGGTCCTTTTCATTCCTTGTTAGGCCCTTTATTCCATTTTTCATACATTCCATTTAGGAATTGTTAAAGACTATTTGTTGAGTTCAGTCATCATACGGTGTCCCTAAGTTATAGTGTGTAAAGATTTTGGAAATCTTCTTGGCCATTTTTAATGCTTTCAAAAAGTTTTGCTGCATTTACTTTCTATGTGTGATGTGATTGAATGATGTTTTCTTTAGCCAATAACCATAGACAAGAAAGAAATAAAGTAGTGACTGCAGGTTAAAGGAAAGTAATGAAGTAAAAATAGTGATACAACACTAAAAACGTACTCAAGGGAAAATAAATGTACACATTATTATAACGACTTAGCAAATTACAATTCCTGAGAGTAACTACTCAATTGCAGTAATTTAAGTATTTGTAGTTTGTTACTTTACATCGCTGTTAAGTAGTGATAAAATGTTCAGTGATTCATTGGTACTTGCGTAGTGATCTGTTATTTGATAATGTTTCACATAATGCTCTATAAATTTGCCTGGGGACAAAATCCTTTAGTAAAACATTTGTCTTTCTCTGGCTTGAATGAAAACCATGTTTTATATGAGAGCTATAATAATGCCGACGACAATTCCTCTTTCTGTCTGTTCTTTTCTTTCATACACCAAGCTTCAAGTTCTTCAGCGCCGCTTTGTTCATCCTTGAAGTGAACTTTTGCGTATTCGGTGATTAAATTAACTGTTCTAGACTGATATCCTGAACTGAACATGACACATTCAATATTCTGTGAAGTTGTTCTTAACGCAGCATATTGGCTCTTTCCAAAATCTTAGATGGTTTACAAGGATGAAATCTTAAAATCTTCTTATACAGTGCCATGTGATTTTATGCTCTACATGTCATGCAACTTTGATTTCCTCCGGTAAGTATATGATTAGGCCGGCAGTTTGTTCAGTAATTGCACACCAATAATAGCTGTGTCAACTGGCCAGTGGTCTAGCCTCAGGACTCATTGTGTATTAGGATGAAACTGTGCAAATCACTGTAATATCTAGACACGTTTTATGCTGAAACCTTTTAAGGCATGAATAAAACATGGGCCTAAGTACTGAAAAGTACAGCTTTGCTGCAGATGTGTCTCTCAGCTCTGAGAGAATCCGCACAGTAATGTACTGTATAATCTGTATCTGGAAGATTCCCACATGCAAACTGCCTTTAAGAGAGCTGCTTTAAGCGGATGATATGTAAAAGCAATATATGTGTTAAAACTTTTTCCAAGCTTTTTTTTTTTTCATCATGCACACAAAGTATCATTTAAAAAGCCCTTAAGATCTTTTTTCTTTTGTCTACCTACCATTTCTTAATCTAGTAAATTAAACCTCACACATTGTGACTGTAAATGGCTCTTTAAAGAATTGCTTCTTTCCTCTTTTGTAAACCGCTTTGTATAAAAAGCATCTTCTAAATGCATAAATTTAAACCTATTAAGTGATTCTAGCTTGGAAAAAGAAGCTAAATTCTGTATTAAATCCACATTTGTACATAAAATACTGATCAGCCATTCCAGATGTGCTTGGCATGTCGTCACTATAAATGATGACTTGTAGTTGCTCTCCTTCAGCAACAACAAAAGCCCTGTCACATGTGAGGCCAAAGAAATGCCTCTAATGGCCCTCTAATGCTTTTATAAGATTACTGTTTCTCCTGTTACACAAAAGCAGTTTTGGTGTATGAAACAAAACCGTTCTGTGAATGACAGGTGAATGCAACTCTTATTATACAGTTTCTACTTTTAATTAACTGATGCTTTGAAGTGCTAATTGGATTTACCTAAGCAAACCAAATGTGCTTTGCAGATGAAACACAGATAAGTGGAGTTTGAATTTATAAGATTTATAAGTTTATAAATTATTTATGATAATGATTTGAAAGTCTTATTTTATAGGATTTTTTTGTGACATTTTATCGTATTTTTGTTTGTTGGTTTGTTTTTACTTTTTGTATTTACTTTTTGTGCTATGCTAAGTAATAATGTATTGCAGTGCTTTTAGCCAGCTAGTAAAAAAATTAATTTATGATCATAACAATAATAAGAATATTAAGTTTAAATTATGTTTCTCAATCACTATATATTTGATTGTTTATGCAATGTGCTTAATAGTAATTTTTTACATTCTGGCAGCATTTCAGTTTATTATATTGGTATCTATACTGTAGGAAAGACCGAATGAAGAACATAATAATAATAATAATAATGATTATTATTATTATTATTATTATTATTATTATTATTATTATTATTATTATTATTAATTGTTGTTAATAATAATAATAATACTTATTATTATTATTATAATTATTATTATTATTATTAGTAATAGTAGTAGTAGTAGCAGTAATAGTGGTAGTAGTAGTAGTAGTAGTAGTAGTAGTATTTTATTAATAATAATACTATTTTTCAGGGATTTTGTTAATTCAGATGCTTTGTTTTTATACAGTCTAATATTTATAGTATATATGTTTCTACATCGTTATGTAAGTATTGTTGGCAAGTAGTTGAGATTATGTGCTTTTCATTGATTGAGTGCTGCTGGGAGTTTGTGATGGAGACCTTTGCCAGTCAGTCATTCCCACATGAAGCTTAAAGAGGCACATCTTAAACCACTCTTGTTGCGGAAGCAATTACCCAACCAGTAATGCAGATGGTACAACCAATAAAGTGCTTAAAAGAACGATTTTTCCATTAACTGGCACTTTGGTGGGTGTTAGAACCTCTGAAGACCCAAAGGAGCAGCTAAGAAGGTGTATGATATTTGAAGATGTGTATTGAGATCGGTGTGATATTTACGGTGTGCTTGTGTGTATGTGTGCGCGCACACACACACACACACACACACACACACACACACACACACACACATGTTGTTGGGTTCTGTGCAACCAAATTTTAACAGCATTTGGCTTGTAATTATATGCTACTGTAAGATGTACTTGCGCATCACAGTGGTGCAATGGGCAGCAAGATCGCCTCACAGCAAGAAAGGCGCTGGTTCGAACCTCTGCTGGGTTAGTTGGCAATTCTGTGTTAGCATGTTCTTCCCAAGTTTGCGTGAATTTCCTCCAAGTGCTCTGGTTTTCCACACAGTCCAAAGACATGCGCTATAGGTGAATTGAATAGGCTAAACTGGCCGTAGTGTATGTGTTTGTGAAAGAGTGTGTATGGGTGTTTCTCAGTGTTGGGTTGTGGCAGGAAGGGCATCCGCTGCATAATAACATATGCTTGTGACCCCTAATAAATAAAGGGACTAAGCCAAAAAGAAAATAAAATAATGAATGAATATTTACTTATTGTGACAATTTACTAGATAAATAGATAAAAAAATTTGATATATAGCCCAATCCTTATTGTTGCACAACTCCAATCAACTGATAAAAAACAAAACCACATTAAGATAATAATATATTATAAACATGTAAGTCGTATATAATAAATGCGCAGTTCACTTCAAAAATAAACTTTGGTCATCATTTCCTCACTATCATTATTCAACCGCATAATGATTAATCTAAACAAACTTAATCTAAACAAACTTAACAATGTTTCTGTCACGTCCAGATAACCAAAACTTTAATATTCAAAATATCTTCATCAACCAAACTACGATGGTCTTTATTCATACTGTATTTTTATTTATTTCTCTTTTTTTCAAAGTAAAATAATCATTCCATTCAGATGGATTCCATTTTTTTTCTCTTGTCACTGTCAGAAAGACTTGACCTGATTCCTTTGAGATGTTCACACTTACACACACTCGTTCCCTCACTAATCAGCACTGGTGTCATTGACTCCTGCCTGTTAGTGACTTATAGAAGCAATTTAGAGTAGCAGGGTATACCAGTTAGGGCAAGGGGGGGCTTTTGTAGAAAGCTGAGCTTTGTATTGTACTAAAGGCAATTATTGAGACTGTAACTCTGCCATTACAGCTGTTAAAGGTGAATTATTGCAGAAAAGCTAAAAGCTTACAGTTGTGTTGTTGGTTTGGGGTCAGCGGACACAGACTCTGAAAATAGAGAGAGTTGACCTTATTGTTTATTAGCTTGTTTTTGCCAGCGGCTGTGGATGTTAATATTTGTGCTAATAGCTGCGACAGCACTAAGTAGCCTGAACAGTGCTAACTGAGAGACTGACGTTTACAAACAGCCCAGTAGAAGTGGCAGAATGGAAAGAGAGCTGATTCAACCTTGATCAGATTAAATGAATAATGATGTTAAATAACTAAAACATGAAAAAACACACATTTTTTTGTGCTTTGTTATGAATTAGCCTCATGACACCATCCTGCCAAGGCCTTTAGCAAATATTTTGAATGTTGTGTTGCTTTTTGTTTGTGCCCCAACAAATCTGAAGAGCTAATCAGCATTTTTAGAATACACAGTAAATAATATGAATATCTGAAGTAGTTTCACATGAAAATTAGATAATTGGAGTAATAATATAATATAATATAATATAATATAATATAATATAATATAATATAATATAATATAATATAATATAATATTATTATTATTATTATTATTATTATTATTATTGTTGTTGTTGTTATTATTAATAACACTGCATTTTATTGGCTACCAAGTTAGAGGATTTACCACAATTTTGTAATTTTTAATAATTAGTACAATAATAAATTTAGTTGTAAATTATATGTGTAAATACATTTAATACATGTATTATATATAAATCATGCGTACATTACAGTATATTTGTTTGTGAATGTGTATTGTCTAACTGTAATAACGAGTAATAGTGATGACTTTAGTTCATTGATCTGTTTACTTAGTTAAAATTAATATTGTACTGTTAATACTGTCTTTTTAATACTTTTGCAAATATAATTTTACATGGCAGCATGGTGGTGCAGTGGGTAGCGCTGTTGCCTCACAGCAAGATGGTCACTGGTTCTGTTGGCATGTCTGTGTGTAGTTTGCATGTTCTCCCCGTGTTCACGTGGGATTTCTCTGTGCTCCATTTTCCCCCACAGTCCAAAGACATAGTGTAGGTGAATTGGGTAGGTGAAATTGTCCGTAGTGTATGTGTGTGAATTGTAGTGTATGGGGGTTTACCCATTGAAGGTTGCAGCTGGAAGAGCATCCACTGCGTAAAACATATGCTGGATAAGTTGACGGTTCTGCTGTGGCGACCCCTGAATAATAAAGGGACTAAGCTGAAAATGTATTTAATTAATGAAGGAATACTTTTTTATTATAATTTTACATTAAATATAGCAAATCACATTAAATAAATAACCGTTTGTTCTGGTTCTTGAATCTGATATGCTGAGGGTTTTTTCAGCCATTCAACTTGTATCATCACAGGAACAGTTTCAAAATTTGTATTGCTCTACCTGTAAAAGGGTCAAGCACTACAAGTTTGTAATATGATTTATGCTAATTAACATATATCATTATCCATAGCAAGGAGGGCTCAAAAAACATATTCAAGGGTGAAGTGTTGACAGGGTTCTCCAGTGCAGAGTGAGCTTGTAGCACCTGTAAACTTGGCTTTTCCAGCTCAGATATTTAATCACTAACCCACAGATACAAAGTTAAAAATATTCAAATGCTCCATAAAGCTAAAATTAGGCCAGCACACAAGGTCCTCAGCCATTCATTAATTATCTTCTCTGAAGTGCAACAGACCTTCAGTGAATATTAAACCTCGGCCCTCCACTTGGACACTGTTTTCTTTTTTTTTCTTCAAACATGGCTGGGGGCATAAAATAAATAGCAGATCCGCCTCGTGTGATTAATATATCTGTTTCATCCTATCAATCTCTGGATATGAGTTTTCCTTTGGAATGTGGGAGTGATTAATATCAGTTCCGAGTGCTCAGATCTCCCTTTGTATTTCATTTAATCAAAATAGAAGGAGAAGATTAGAGAGAGAGAGCGAGAGAGAGAGAGAAAGAGAGAGAGAGAGAGAGCAGCGAGAATAATGCCATTTCTGGAGAGGCCTTATTTAATTTACTGCAGGTCGATGGAGGTTCTCCAATTGCCTCTTCTGGATTAATAAGTAACCCACACGAGCTGTCCATCAGTGCCCATCTCCCATTAGACCTCCAAAATGGGCCCCAAATTGCCTGCTTGGGACAGACCTGATGGAAAGTGCACTCTCTAGCCTCCTGCTTTCCTCTTTCTCCCTCTCAATGAGACATGCACATTCTCTATTACAGTCAAAAAGATTGAACGGAGATAGGTGGGATAAAACCATGCCATCTCATCAGTCTGCAGAATGAACTACATGGAAGCGATTCAATATTGAAGTCGTGGGCCGCTGTGTGATTTAAGTGAAATGAAGCAGATTATTCAGAGCATTCATCTCGCGTTTGACTTGTTAGCGCAGACAAACTCAGTAACAAGCTCTGATTGAAGCATTTCATGATAAGCATCAACAAATCAGGCTGCTTTATTCTCGTTGAGCTGCTTTATGTCAGTAAACAGATTAGCGTGTGCTTAATTATGCTGGGTCAAGGATGTAATATATACTGCTCCGCAGAGGTGAGCCAGTGTTTATTTTCAGATCTATGAGCCGGAGAATAAGTCCACAAGCAATGCTGGTGTTTTGTAAACCCATCGCCAACCTGTGAACACCCACAGGAATTTTTAATGGCCAATAATTCCCTGAGGTACGCGAGGAACCTGTTTATTTTCCCTTCTGAACAGTGATATCATGGCACCTGCTGCGCCATCAACATCCTACAGTGTTCAAGAGTCATTAACTAATAAGACAACAATGGCAGGTCTGCAGGACACGTGTTATTACTAATGCTGCCTGGGTTTAATTACCATCATTCACTCTCTTTTTCTTCTGTCTTTTACTTCTTCACTCTCTCACTCACACGCACACACACACGCACACACACAAATGTTTTGTCTTGTACAAAAAAAATTGTCTCAAGCTGTTAAGTTAAAAACCAAAACATTTTATCCAAACAGTAATTAAATTAAAAAATAATAATTAATACGTTATTAAATAGTGTAAATACATAAAACAAAATTAAATAATTAAAAAAATATTCAAAATGCTATAAAAATATTATAAATAATAATAATAACTGCAGCAATAATAATATATATCAAAATCATCAAGGTAAATAAAATAAATAAATTGTAATATATCAGTCTGTGTGGAATGAATGTATACATTATACCAGTTTCACTTATTGATTGGATTTAGTGAAATAAATCAGTCTAAACGGATTTCTCAGTATTTCTCTGTTGCAATCGGGAGATCACAATAATTTACCCCTTTGAAAGAGCCGAAGCAGCGCAATCACTACCAGATTACTGTTGTGTTTGTGATAAGGAAAAACGCTAAACACATGCAGGCATTTTTTCTTTCTTTCTTATTACTGAACTAGTCTGCAGTAATGAAAACAAGAGACTCATTAGAAATAAACAGATGAATAAGAAATAAATCTGGCAATAAATCTGAAATAAATTTGGCAAGTTTGGGGGTCTTCTCGGCGAGAAGCGCACCACTCAAAGAAAAGACTCCACTTCAGGGCGTTAGCATGCCTCGTAGAGGGTGCTCTTGCCTGAGTCACCTAAGTCTTCCACGCTCCGTCTATGGACCACACATGGAGGTTCCAGAGATCTGGGCGTGGGTGCCAGATGGTGCCCCGTCCCTGAGAGAGAAGGTCGTCCCCTAGGATAATGCGCCAAAGAGGGGTCGCTGCAAGGAGTGTGAGCTCCGAAACCCAGGTCCGGATGGGCCAGAGGGGCGCAACAAAAAAGACCTGCTCTTCGTCTTCCCTGACTTTGCACAAAGTTTGTGCGATTAGGCTCACTGGGGGAAACGCATATTTGCGCATACCCAATGGCCAGCTGTGAGCCAGTGCATCCGTGCAGAGGGTGGCCTCAGTCAGAGAATAAAACAGCTGGCAATGTGCATCTTCGGTGGAAGAGAACAGATCAATATGGGCTTCCCCGAAGTGCGCCCATATCAGCTGGACCGAATCGGGGTGGAGTCTCCACTCTCCTCACGACACGTTCCGGGGGACAAGTTATCTCCAGCCTGACGGCCGAAGCAGCCCGGGATAACACGGCTAACATGTCCGATTCCAGATCCGTAACCATACTGACAACCCCGGAGGGTAACAGGGGGTCCAGATCTTCCTTGGAGCATGTCAACCCACCCTCCGATGCAGTGATGGACATCACGCCCCCGGTGTCATCTAATGAAAGCACGGCCAGGCCGGAGGATGGACCAGCGCTGGCACTCGAAGCAGAAACCGAGCGTACTGGCGAGGAGCGAAGGATCCACCAGCCCGAAGGCAACAGATTAGCCCCCACTGTAACCCTTAGGCCTGCCCAAGTGCTAACCTCTTGGTCGGGAGCAGCAGGGGTAACTTGCCATAATAAAAGAGCTCGCCGCGACCTCAGTTGCGCAACAGTCAAGCCATCGCAATGCCGGCAAGTACTGTCCGCGAGCACCGCATCAACATGTTGGACCTCCAAGCATGTGACGCAACGACATCTTTAAAAATAAGCGCTGCATGACTGTGCTCTCTTAGGGAGTTCTGCTCTTTGTAGAAACTGCTCTTTTAGATCACCAGCAAAAGGCTAAGGAGGCGGGAAACCCAGCTCAACCGCCACTAAAATGTTTTCTCCCGCACTGGTGAAGGAAATGCTTTCTTCAACGCTGGAAGTCAGCTCAGCAGAAGGGTTTTTCAGTCTCAGATCGGGTCTGAAGCAACAATTCTGATGAGCTAACTCACACTGCCGACTGACATAACTCGGGGTTATACTAAGATTGGCCAAGACAAAGTACATACATTCCTGATATGAGTCCCATTTCACACTCAATACACTACAATTACTGGTATAAATATGGCACTGCAACATAAAAAAGAGAGAGATCGACTTGAATGTCGATTTAAGAACGTCACTCACCATTTTTATAATGATTTGATCAGCTGTAGTTAAATAATCCGCCAATCTTTTCTCCGCTAAGTTCTTATTATGTTGTCTCTATTGCCATCTTGTGGATAGACAACATCAATCGTCTTTGCTCTGCTTAATCACAGGCTGATGGATGCCGATGTGAGAAGGTCACTGGTTCGAGCCCCGGCTCGGTCAGTTGGTCATTTTGTGTGAAGTTTGCATGTTCTCCCCATTTCTCCCACAGTCCAAAGAGATGTGGTACATGTAAATTGGATATGGTATATTGGCCGTAGTGTATGTGAGTGTAAGCAAGAGTGTGCACCCACACATTACACATTTTATATATCAAAAAATATATTAACACTTTTTTCCATTTTATTCACTTGACTATTTCTTTGATCTGAATTTTCAGCACATCTATATATATAAAATGTAAACAAATTTAATTGACAAGAACACCAAATTGGGACTTCTAATCTTTAGCTCATACATGCTGTACAGTATGGACATGGAAACTTGAGCTCAATCATTTCCATAATCAGTATTAAGCTTATCCCTTGACTAATATGCGGTGACATTGATGTAGACGCCTGGATCATATTTTAAAAACAACGCCAATGACAATTAATCATAAAGTGTCGTTTACGCTGTGGCACAGTTAATTAGGGGATTTATTAATGTGTTGCTCTCTGACTGGATCAATCTGCAGTGATAAACTGATTTATTAGACCCCAGAGATGTTCAGACTCTTTTGCCAGACCATATGTCAGACAATACTAAAAAAAAAAAAAAAAAAAAAAGGTGTTTATCCGCACCTTATTTAACAGAATGATATTAACTTGTTGTGTTATTCTTTCATATGCTTAGTTCATTCATATATGAGGAGTTCAGATGCAAAACCATCTAAATACATCAGACCTCTTTTTTGTAAATGAGCATTTTCTATCAGGCTCCAATAATTAGATTCAGGCGTTTCATTTTATAGATAATGAAAAGGCTATTAGCTAGTAAATGAAATATATATATATATTTTAAGTGTGATTTTAGACAGTTCTTTGGTTTTGACAAGGTAGATTTTCTTTTGTGTCAAAACCAGCTAAATCCACTTGTGCTTTTTTTTTGCAAAAACTTCTAAATCCAACTAGTTGATTAGTTGAAAGTCACTAAAAATGCATTTATTAATTATTTTACCATACATAAAACACATTACACTAACCACCTATAATTAAAAATGCATAAATCTGTCAAGTAAGTGGTGGTTCATTCCGCTGTGGTAACCCCTGATAAACCAGGGATTATAACCAGGGTCTACTATCTCAATGTTTTTTTATGAAATTGTGTCACTGTATAAACTTTAAATTTTTTTTAATTTTAACTTCAGCAAGTTATGAAAAATTACTTAATTTCAATATGTGTGAAATGTACTTCAAAAGGTTTTTTTAAAAGTTATACTATTATTTATTTTTTATTTAGTCCACAGCCTCTCCATCTCAATAATGAAATAGGAAATGTAAATTTAGTGAATTGGAAAAAAAAAAAAAAAAATTAATTGCATAAGCGAATGTCTAAGAAACTCCACACATTTTGTTTGCTAATGTCGGTCATATATAATTTGATGATCTCTGTATTTCTATGATAGCGCTTTATTTAAAAGTGTAAATAATTTTTAAATATGTCTATGGAAGTACAACTTGCAGCAGGTGCAGAATAGGTTTTTCTGAATTTCAATACATTATTGAATTGTTGAAGTGGTGATTGAGGGTGGCCTGGGCTAAATGGGCCGCTGGACAGAATACTGTTTTTTAATGATATTATTATTATTTTATTTATTTATTTATTTTTTCACGAACTCTAAAAGAATTACTTGACAAAGTTTTGGTGCTCTTTCCTTTGTATGCTTCATCAGTGATTCATAGTTTCTGAGAAGACTCACTGAACCGTGACCTGAGCAAAAAAGAAGTCATTGTTTTTTGTCTGATAGGGCTCTGCTTTTTAATCATCTCACTGAGTGAATCGAGACTAAGCTAGTTGAGTTCATCATAGACACAGGAGAGAGAAACTCCCCCTTTAATGGTTGAGTCATCATTTATAACTGTCCATCATCTGAGGATGAAGTTATATCTGGAGAGTTCAACTTTAGCCTTAGAGGTGATGACAAAGTGAGATGTAAGAAAAGTGACCACAAAAGTCAACAAATTGAGCTAAATAGAGAAAACAAACAACATCTTTGAAAGGAATAAGTCATTGACTGACCTCAAAGTCTATTTTTGTTTTGTTGAAGCAACAACAACCTCCCTATCATATGCTAAATGATTGTTAAAGCATGCAATTTCAGAAACAACATACATTTAAATGTTAAATCATCTTGCACAGATTTTTAAATGCTCAGTTAACACAGCGAGATTGCTTCAGATGAAGACACCCCATGAAATGTCAGTGGCAGAGGAGGCAATGTGGGAAAACAAAAGATTTATCTATGAGAAATCAAGATGGCAGCTGATGCAGGTCCTAGTGTTTGCTTAATGAGGAGAAAACCATAGGGGAAAGACAGAGACGTTCGGTTGCAGGAGAGCTGAATTGGAAATTAGAGGAGACAATACTCAGTAGACATCCCAAATGTCAGAGAGTGAAGAAAAACACTGCCTTGTGTACGCGCATACAGGGATATAAATTATTCATCATTTCGGTATATTCCTGTTAATTTTCCTGGGTTTAATGACACTTCTGTGTCAGTGGTTATCAGTGTTTTTCTGCAGCTTTAAAGCTTTGTTCTAAAGTTTAGGAAGAGCTCTTCCAAAAGCAACCCAGGCCAAGAAAAAAAAAAAAAAGTTCCTTTGAACATTTTTACAAAATTTAAATTATGCTATTTCTTGCTTGCAAATGTCAAGTTAGTGAAGCTGAAAAGCGTGTTTAATTTTCTCAGAAACTGATAAACACGACTATACCAACATTTGGTTGGTGCATCTATCATAGCATTTCAGAAATACTGTAGCTGATAAATGGTGCTAAATGTTTAACACGTTAATGTGACTGAAAATACATTTTCAAACAGGTACAATAAACCATACCCTAAATATATAATTTATGTAGTACATTGTAAACATGTCAAAGAGCCTAATCTATTTTTAGTTTGACAACTAGTTCCATGTATTTACTCAATTTTCTCTCTCCTAAAATGTTATTTGACATAAAGTTTAAGACTAAATTATAAGCCCCCTATAAAATAGTTCATTATTTTTAAAATAACTCTGGGAAACTTGGAGTGTTTTTAATGCAAATAGAAACAAAATTATAATCAAGTATTGCCTGGAGGTCAAATTTATTAGCCATCTGATGTCAATAGTCAATGGTGTATCTCTTGAAGGCTTGATAACAGCCTTCAGTCATTTATTGTAGCTCTCAACAAGTTTCAAGCATGTCTCCTGAGAAGCGTTTGCCTGTTCTTCCTTCGCAAATCTCTCAAGCTCTTCCAGATTTGCTGGTCTTTTGGCATGAACTGTAGATTTTAGTGTCTCGCACAGATTTTTTTATTGGATTCAAGTCTATCCTTTGTGTGGGCCAGTGAAGGACTTTCCCTTTGTCTGTTGGAGGTAGTAGTTTTTCAGAAGTGAGGTATGGTTTAAATCATTATCATGCTGGAATACAAAATTATTATCATGCTGAATCATTATGATGCTGAAATTGACCCAAACCAAGTTTTGTTTTCTTCAAAAATTTTTGTAGTCTTCTTTTTTTTTCCAAGTTTCCTTTGAGTCTGATGGGATTCCCTTTTCCAAAGGCATTGAAAAATCCCCACATCATTACAGCGCAACCATCATGTTTCACTTTGGGAACGGTGTTCTGTGGGTGGAACATCTCTTCTATCTTCATCCAAACAGTTTTTTTTTTCATCTGACCAAAGGAAACATATTCAGTATTTATCATTTTTCTCTAGGTTGTCCTTGGCAAACTTCAGTCTAGCTTGGAATTGTCTCCTCTTTAAAAGAGGTGTCTTTCTTGGTCGACAACTTTGCAGTACACTCCTGTGCAAGACTCTAGTGACTGTCTTCGTTGAGACATTAATCCCAGACTTGGCTAAGTCATTCAGTAGTGTCTTGGCAGTTGTTCTTGGGTCTTTAGAAACCTCTTTAGCTAGATTTCTTTCCAAAGTTTTGTACATATTTTGCTTCTATCTCTACCATTTTGTTCTCCATGATGTCGGTCTTATTAAACTTATTAATAATACTTCTCATGACACTTACTGACCGTTGAAAATGCTTTGATCAACATTTAAATCTGTTTCTTCCTTCGCCCTTAAAAGTTCTTTATCTCAAGTCTAAACTATTCTCTTTTGTCTTTGCCATGACTATATATATATATATATATATATATATATATATATATATATATATATATATATATATATATATATATATATATTTATATATATATATATATATATATATATATTAGTTAAAGTCAAAATTCTTTGCCACCCTGAACTATTAGCCCCCCTGTTTATTTTTCTCCCAATATCTGTTTAACTGAGAGAACACATTTTTAAACTTCTAAACTCCATCTGGCTTGAGAAACCCATTCTCAAAGACTTATATTTAGTCATTATTTGGGTAGCACACAGATTCTGAATTCCTTTGACAGAATTCAAATGAGCCATTTTAATCTAGATTAATTTAGATTAATTCCAAGAGTACAGTGAGATTACACTAGATTAAAAAAAAACATCTATGCCCACCTATTTATATATATATATATATATAGCTAAAAATGGGAGAGGGTTGATTCATGTGATTGTATTGTATTGCAATTTAGAGCTATAAAGTGTTGATGTTAAATCAAAAATATTTGACAGGATACTTGAAAATTAATTGATTTAATGACAATAATTATTTATGGTTACAACTTAATTAGTTACAAAATCACTGTATAAAATGATAAAACATAAAAAGATAAAAAATTGAATAATAATTGTACCCAGCTTAAATGTAAAATAAAGTTACCTGAGAGAGAGACAATGGGAGGGAGGGGGAGAGAGAGAGAGTGGAAGAGAAACAAAGCAGGAAAAGAGAGAGCAAAGTTTACCAACTATATTGTATCTTTCTTGATAAAAGCCTAAATACTGAGACATTCGGTACAAACTGAGCAAGCAACATGTGACCACATCGTAAACCCCCCAAAGTCCACATATTAACCAGCCCCTGATCTAATCAGTACATACATTTGAAATCTATTAAATGAATCTTCTTGGTGGAAAAGACATGTTTTGCCATATAAACAATTACATATGATAATTTGGCTTCCTACACTGTGAAAAAAAATTCCTTGCTCTGTTTAACAGCACTTAGAAAATATTTGAAAAATAATTTAAATATAATAAAAAAGCTAATATTATAAGTTAAAGTAAATAAAATACAATAAAGCTTTATTTGTTTAGTTTTCTCGAACTATACAATTATAATATTGCCTGGATTTGCATTTATTTGTCCTTTTAAAAAATGTAGTACACACAAAAATAAAAAAATCTGTCATCATTTTTTGTGTGGGTACACCAAAGCTTTTTTGTGCAGCTGAAAACCCCAGCACTCTTTTAAAAATGCTGTGATGGCTTCATTAAGTGTAAGAACTATTAAAAAACACTGAGCGTCGAAAAAAAAAAAACACTTTAGTGGGCACACTACCTTACTAATCCTCAACTTGTTATAAACCTTTCTTTCATTTAGAACCTCTGACATCCATTGTAGAAATAACAAAAACTTATGGAACTCAATGGCTGCTGCTTTCCAGAATTCCTTAAAGGTTTTGTGTTCATAGAGAAAAGAAACCCAGGCAGATTTAGAACAAGTTGAGGATGAGCAACTTTTCTGGACAGAATTTACATTTTTGCATGAAGAATCCATTTAACATGAGATATGTTGACTGGATAAAAAAAAACAACAACCTTTCATTTAGCTTTTGTAAAGTGTATATTGCAGACTTAACATAACACATCTTCTAACAAAAAATCCCAAGCAAGAATTTTATTTCAACTTAGATTGTTGAGAATATAAAAATATTGTGGCTAAAGCCATCAAACTGACATCAACAGAAAAAGACCGCCACTCCAAACATGGAAGCAAATGGTCAGAATTTGATTCATTCATTAATTTTTCTTTGGATTAGTCCCTTATTTGTCAGAGGTCGCCACAGCAGATGCCCTTCCAGCCATAAGCGAGTACTGGGAAACACCTATACACTCTTGCATTTACACACGAGCTCCAATTTAGTTAATCCAATTCACTTATACTGCATTGTAAATTTTGATTTTACACAGATTTTAAAACTTTTAGTTTACAAATCATGCAAATAAAAAACAAATTTTGAAGTGACATTGTATTGTGCAAACAACTATGTGTAAATGAGTATTCAACACTTGCTAGTTTGCCCTGTAATCAACAGTAATAAAGGTTATCAGTGTTTTACTGCCTCTAGAGGACATTTCAGCTGAAAAGTGCAGCAAATTCTGTATTTTTACAAGTTTTCCAAAAAATATTGGTAGAGGTCTGTTTTTCAAATGAGCCTTAGTAGGACAAAGCGGTATTAGTTCTGCTTCTGAAAGCGGCTTTATTGTACACAATAAGGGGAGCGTAAGTGGGCACATCTGTGTAGCGTTATTGTTTGAAGGTCTTTGTTAATCCATTCGCTACCATTCCCTGCCAGTTGTCACTATTCCAGATTGCACCCTGAAAATGTAAGTCACATCAATAGAATATAAATGAGTTAGGGCAAGGCCTTAGAGGTTGTTGAAAAAGCTCTTAAGACACTCTTTGCCAGGCTCTTTTTATGTGCTGCTGCCTTGAGACTCTGGGGAAGATTATGAGGAGATGGCCAACGAGTGTGTCATGTCAGACTGCTTGAGCTGTCCATGATGCCAGAAAACCCCACAGCTTTACATTAACCTCTCATCCTGTTCTACGTCACTTTCATTCACAGTA